>NC_142655.1:42773181-43076212 GCF_055504915.1 Nelumbo nucifera
CCTTTAACCTTATCCACTCCAGGAGACCAAATTCAAATTAGATTTGAATCTGGTAACCTCCTGATAAGATCAGGAGTAAACTAACTTAATCTGCAGATAGGATTAAGATAATCCCCTATCCAAATACAGATTTGGATTGGGATAACTCCTAATTAGGAGGTTTCTTAATCAAGAAGAAAGGAGGAGAAAAAACAAGAGAAAATACATCAGAATTTGAACTAGGGTTTTGGTGAAAGAAAACTCCCTGCGAATTGAGATTAGATCTCATTCATACTCCAGAGAGAAGAAAAGCAGTTCAGCCATCTTCGTCCCTGGAGTTCTCCTCCTGCCGCCGCCATTCACTATTGCAAGATTCGATCTTTGCAACAATACAAAGTCAAGAAATCAGTTTTTGACATCAGTCTTGCAAGAAAGACTGAAGAAGATTCGGTGTTCAGAGTTTCCAGAGGATTCTTGCGAAGGATCCAGTGTGTAGGACGCACCCTGCTGGTTCCGTTCCATCCACAGCTGTGTCATCTTCAGCAGGAATGGATCTTGGTTTCTTCTTTGGGCGTGAACACCAACTTTGGGAGATACTACTTCTCCGGATCAGGTATAGTCCTCCCTTTTACCTTGTGATTCAGATCTGGTTCGATTATGGTTCAAATAAGATCCTTGAATATGGTATTCTAAATTTAGGGAATACGATTCCCAGTTGTAGGAAGGTAGGAAATTTTTGAAATTCGGCCACCCATTCCGCCACCTTTTTGGCGTCCATTAGATGGATCCTACCATTCCTTCAGTGGTATCAGAGCCAGGTTCAAATCTTGAACCAAAAGAAAATCAGATCTGACCCTACGCAGATGGATAGAAATTGTTCTTCCAAGATTTGCACAGATTGCTTTCTTTTTTTTCAAGAATTGGTTTCTTGTTAAGGGCAATTGATCTGAAATTAATTTTGTTAAATCCAAAATTTATTTAGAATTGTTCTTTATTTATTTTGATTTAATGGACTGTTCGAACCTGGAGATCGCAGTGCAGATTTGGCACAGATGGTCTACACACCCTTTTTCCTTTCTATTTATTTTTTTCATTCAATTCGGTCTATAAATAATTTTTTTTTTTATTTTCTAGACTGAATGTATAGGATTTGATCAAGAATGTAATTAATTAATAGAAATAGGATTTCTGTTATTTATTTTTTTGATTAAAGAAGAAGGAAGAAGATGGCGGCACTGGAGATTTGCAGATGGAGAAATCGCTTCCTGCGATTTGCAGTTTGTGAAACTGCAACATTGGTGATTAACCTCTATTTTGCAGGTGGTGTGAACAGTCCACAATTGATTTGTGTTTGTTTAAAATTCAAGATTATTAATTTCAGATCTTTCATGAATTAATTCTTGAATTGAAAATCAGTTTTGGACCTTTTCGGACCAGATTGGACCAAAACTGTTTGGACCGAATCTGGGTTTCAAAGGGGACTATTTTTCAGTCCATATTTCTCACACTTCCTGTTCCAAATCTGATGTTCAATAACAGGGATTAATTCGGCCCACCTGTAAAGCCCAGTTTTAAAGGGTTAAAACTGCAAAAGCCCATTATTATGAGATAAGCTGTATGGGCCGAACTGCTAACTGCGATTCAGCCCATACACCTAGTAGACATTAATTGTTAATGATTTAGTTTTAAATGGGCTATTCGATGGGCTTTACAGCAGTTAATTGATTGGATCAATTCCTCTTTTACATGTGATGTTTGGATGTTTGATGTGCTGCGACCATGAGCCATAAGCACTTGGCCCATGAAGACTCGTTAGTGGCTCTTGCGCACACCCTGGCTGAATGCACATCATTGCCATGGTGTCCCTTAAGGTCATTAGATGACCCCTCTTTGTTTGGTGAGCCCCACAACCCTGAAAAGGGATGCGTACGGAACCCCTAGCCGATTAAGGCCCACCAGAAATCTGACTTTATGAAAGTCAGTGGGAGCCACTCTGGTTTGACCTAAATTAGAACTAGGGCGTAATTTCGTTCCCTCCAGCAAATATGAATGCATGCGATAGGGAGATCCATGTGATGGACTCTCTAAAGGCCATCCATCATTAGCGCAATGATGGGTCCTTCAGTAATGAGGAAACGCACCATAAAATTGGGCTATCCATTTGCTGTTGGATCTGTCAGAGTGTTTCATAAGATGATAGGGGCGTCATAGACCGATGTGGGAGGGGCTTCACCAGAAAATGGGAACTCTCTCACGGTACCTTGGCGTAACCTGAATATGATGGGTAAGCACTCACTGAACAGAAAGGTTTACCTGAAAACGGCTTTGAACCTTGTCTGACAGAGGCCAAAAGGGAAACTCATTTGATGAGTGGATATGATCCGTCATAGAAAGGTGGTGGGGTTATGCAGCTGAAACAGTTGGCTTCACGCACCCCATGTGATTTCCTACATTTCTAGAGACATTACGTCATCTCCATCACTGAGAAAGGAGGGAAATTTCAGAGATGAACAAATTGGAATGAAACATAGATTAAAATCCATATCTATGTAAGTAACATGAATCAAACTAAGGTTGTGGACTAATGTCTTTGCTGTTTTATCATAAAATGGCAAACGGTCAATTTGCAAAGCTGCTAGACGATAACAAGCTTAAGGGCCCAAACTATGCCGACTGGTACAGAAATCTTGTGCTGGTCCTAACTTCCGAAAAGTTAGACAAGGTGGTGGAAAATCCTGTCCCGGAACGTCCAGGTGATAGGGCTTCTGAGGCCCGTAGGAGGGACTACCAAGATTGGGAGGATAAGAACTCCCTAGCCCGCTGCTTTATCATTGCCTCATTAGACAACTCAATACAGAGGCAGTTCGATCAGATCGAACTAGCCAAGGACATATTAGACAGTCTAAGAACAATGTATGAAGAGCAGAACCGTTCTACTCGACAGAAGGTCCTGAAACTGTTCATGACCGCGTAGATGTCCAAAGTGTAGAAAGTTCATGACCATTGTCTTCGGATGATGGGATACATTAACGAACTAGAAGCTCTTGGATCCGGGCTAGATCTTGGCACGCAAGTGGATGCCATCCTAAATTCTTTGCTCTCTTCCTTCAATGCGTTCATAATGAACTATAATATGAATAAGCTGAATGTCAGCGTCCAGGAACTCAGCAATATGTTGCAGAGAGCCGAGGATCTGCTCAAGAAGGATGAGCCTGTAGTTATGCTTGCCGAAGCTAACAAATCAGGCAAGAAAAAGAGAAAAGCAAAGAAGCCCCAAAAGAAAGCTGCCAAACCTAAGAAGCAGAAGAAGAACAAGGCATCTGATGTCTGTCACTTCTGCAAACAGACCGGCCACTGGAAGAAGAATTGTCCTGCCTACCTGGAATCTAAGAAAGGTAACATCGAAACTTGTGTCATAGAAACTAATATGTTAGTTACTTCTGTGTCCTGGTGTGTTGACTCCAGGGCTTCAACTCATGTGTGTAACTCACTGCAGGGGTTCAAAGTTAGCAGAAGATTGAGTGAAGGCGAAGTGACACTATTTTTGGAAACAACTGCAAGTGTTGCAGCTGCGGCAATAAGAACCATAGAATTAGATTTTAGAGAAGGAATACTTGTGCTTAAAGATTGTCTTTATGTACAAAACTTGAGAAGAAATTTAATTTCTGTTTCTAAACTGTGTGCTGATGGATATACTGTTTATTTTAGTAATATGATTACTGTTAAACGGAATAACAAATTCCTCGCATATGGGGAACTGGAGAACGGTCTCTATGTTCTACATCCTTCTCTGGAAACTAACTTAACCGATACTATGTCGGTCGAAAATCCCAAGAAAAGGAATCGTGATACAGTAAATCCCACGTAACTCTGGCATTACCGACTTGGCCATATCGGTGTTGTCCGAATCTCAAGACTGGTAAAGGATGGTCCTTTGGATTTTCTAACCGTAGAAAATCTTCCCACTTGTGAACCTTGCCTTCAAGGTAAGATGTCTAAGCGGCCATTTAACTGTAAGCCTAAAAGATGTGAAGGCACACTTGACCTAATACATACTGATGTATGTGGTCCCCTGAGTGTTAGGACACGGAATCAACACGTGTATTTCATCACTTTTACAGATGATTTTTCACGATATGGTTACGTGTACCTAATGAGACATCAGTCTGAATCCTTTGAAAAGTTCAAAGAGTTCAGACAAGATGTCGAGAAACAGTTAGGGAGAGAAATTAAGGCCCTTCAATCAGATCGAGGTGGCGAGTATCTTTCTGACGAATTCAGGGACTACTTAAAGGACAATGGGATAGTGTCACAATTAGCTCCTCCTGCTACACCTCAACTCAATGGTGTTTCAGAGAGGAGGAATAGGACCTTGTTGGACATGGTCCGGTCACTTCTCATACGCTCAGAATTACCCACATCCTTTTGGGGATACGCATTAGAGACTACTATCTACGTGCTGAATCGGGTTCCAACCAAATCAGTTCCGAAAACTCCATATGAACTTTGGACCGGAAGGAAGCCAAGTGTAAGACACTTGAAGATTTGGGGTTGTCCTGCACACGTTAAAAGAACAAGTGCAGACAAGTTGGAATCTAAAACCAATCGTTGCCTGTTTATAGGCTACCAAAAGGATTCGGTGGGTTATCTATTCTATGACCCAAGTGAGCAGAAAGTGTTCTGCAGTCAAAACGCCCAATTCTTAGAATCCGAATACATCTTGGACACCCATCATCAGGAAATAGTTCTTAATTAGGAGAGCTCAGGAGCAGTGGGAGATGTCCCACAAGTTCCAGGTAATGCCCAACCTAGAAGATCCACCCGGGTATCTAGACCACCAGTCCGGTATGGTTATGACTAGGATAGTTACCTGGTGGAAGCCTTGACAAGTGAAGAGGATCCCGTGACTTACGCGGAAGCTATGTTAGACATAGACTCCCAGAAGTGGGTGGAGGCCATGAGAGCTGAGATGGACTCAATGGAGACCAATGGAGTCTGGACTCTAGTAGATCTGCCCTCCGGGGTAAAAGCAATTGGTTGCAAATGGATCTACAAGAGGAAGAAGGGCCCCGATGGTAGGATTGAGACCTACAAAGCTCGTTTGGTGGCGAAAGGGTATACTCAAAAAGAAGGCATCGATTATGAGGAAACCTTTTCGCCCGTGGCCATGCTTAAATCCATTAGGATCCTGCTAGCTATAGCAGCATACCATGACTATGAGATTTGGCAAATGGATGTCAAAACCATATTCCTGAATGGAGATCTTAGTGAAGATATCTACATGCAGCAGCCGCAAGGCTTCATTGCTGCTGGTCAGGAACACATGGTATGTAAACTTAATAGATCCATACATGGACTTAAGCATGCTTCTAGGAGTTGGAACATCCGATTTGATTCTGTAGTCAAAACGTTTGACTTTGAGCAAAATACGGATGGGCCCTGTGTTTACAGGAAATCCAGTGGGGATAAGATCACCTTTTTGGTGTTGTACGTGGACGATATCCTACTCATTGGGAATGATGTAGGAATGTTGACTTCGGTCAGGGTATGGCTATCACAGCAGTTCTCCATGAAAGATCTTGGAGAAGCTTCATACATACTGGGTCTTTAACTCTATAGAGATAGATCGAAGCGGACATTGCTCAGCCGTAGGGAGCATCATGTATGCCATGCTGTGCACTCGTCCGGACATTGCTCAGGCGGTGAGTGTGGTAAGCAGATTCCAGGCAAACCCAGGGCAGGGGCATTGGACTGCTGTGAAGAACATACTCAAATACCTTCGAAGGACAAAAGAGTTTTGTCTGGTATTCGATGGTAGTTCACTACAAGTTCTAGGGTATACCGATGCCGATTTCCAGTCGGATCCAGATGATAGAAAGTCTACATTTGGGTATGTTTTCACGATAGGATCGTGTGTTGTTTGCTGGAAAAGCAGCAAACAGGGGTCCACTGCAGACTCCACAACCGAGGCCGAGTACATTGCCGCAAGTGAAGCTGCCAAGGAAGCCGTGTGGATGAAGAAATTCATACACGAATGGAGCGATCGCCCAGGCTAAAGAGCCTCGGGCTCACTCGAGGTCAAAGCACATCGAGAGAAAGTACCATGTACTGCGGGAGATCATTGGTAGAGGGGACGTCCTAATTCAGAAGGTAGCATCAGCGGATAATGTGGCAGACCCATTGACTAAGCCACTGACACAGAAGGTGTTTAAACACGTGGAAAGTATGGGACTCGGACTTGTACCAGATTGATTCATGTTGTTTGGTTTAATTCTGTGTAAGACCCTAAAACTGGACACTTATAGGGACTCGTGTTAGTTTTAAATATTCACAGCCGATGGATAAGTCTAGGGAGATTTATTCTACCAAGGCTGATACTGGTGTGCCACCAAATGTTGGGATGGCCTGTCTCAGCCACCAGGGTAAGACCCAAGGCACATGCAGTATGGGATTACTTGAATCCTTGAACCGGACCAGATTTCCAGTATTGCCCTGGACCTTGGAGACAGATGGGCAAAACTGGAAAGTTACACCTGACCCCTATACTCGATTATGACATTTCACTAGGTGTCGGATCGGGCTGTCTTTGATATGCCAATCAGTGAGATCCTTAGATGGTGATCAAAACCTGGGTATGTTAGGACAGTCTGAGAATTCATCTGAGTGAGTGATCATAGTGACAAGATCAGCCCCTTTGTCGGACAAAGGGTAATGATCGGGATTGCACTCTCCCTGATGGAAACCAAACTGCCAGCAGTTGATTTCAATCGTTGGAATTTTGTTTTGCAAAATTAATATATTTATATATATATATATGTACGGTTTCGAATTGTTTGCAAATGGTTTTAATTCCCGAGATCCTTGTGCTTGGAGAGTGTGGCACTGTTCCTTGCAGTCGAGGGAGAGGTCCTCTCTTGTCAGGTAGTGCTTGATCATTAAGGGCTGAGAGGTTAAGTGTAAGACCATTTAGGGTAGTACCTGATGGGCTAATCTTGCACCTGTCCACAGTCCCTGGGTTTTTATAAGATGGCTTGGCCCAGGGACCACTTAATGTAAGTGTTGGGCCCATAGGGTCCATATGATGGGCTCAGGGGTTTACTGAGTCTTTCAGTGAATTCGGCTGGGCCTTGTATTAAAGGCTGGGCCGAACCCATGTGGCTGGTGTGTAGACCAATGCTTGGGTCCCACACCATACAAAGAAGCCCAACTGGGCAGCAGATTGGAAACAATTTAAACACTGAACATCTAATGGGCCAAAAGCCCATTTCGAGCTAGGCTGATATGATCACCCATCTGTGGGGCGAATCTGAGATTAATGTTAGTAAAAGGATTGGGCCTTTAACCTTATCCACTCCAGGAGACCAAATTTAAATTAGATTTGAATCTGGTAACCTCCTGATAAGATCAGGAGTAAACTAACTTAATCTGCATATAGGATTAAGATAATCCCCTATCCAAATACAGATTTGGATTGGGATAACTCCTAATTAGGAGGTTTCTTAATCAAGAAGAAAGGAGGAGAAAAAACAAGAGAAAATACATCAGAATTTGAACTAGGGTTTTGGTGAAAGAAAACTCCCTGCGAATTGAGATTAGATCTCATTCATACTCCAGAGAGAAGAAAAGCAGTTCAGCCATCTTCGTCCCTGGAGTTCTCCTCCTGCCGCCGCCATTCACTATTGCAAGATTCGATCTTTGCAACAATACAAAGTCAAGAAATCAGTTTTTGACATCAGTCTTGCAAGAAAGACTGAAGAAGATTCGGTGTTCAGAGTTTCCAGAGGATTCTTGCGAAGGATCCAGTGTGTAGGACGCACCCTGCTGGTTCCATTCCATCCACAGCTGTGTCATCTTCAGCAGGAATGGATCTTGGTTTCTTCTTTGGGCGTGAACACCAACTTTGGGAGATACTACTTCTCCGGATCAGGTATAGTCCTCCCTTTTACCTTGTGATTCAGATCTGGTTCGATTATGGTTCAAATAAGATCCTTGAATATGGTATTCTAAATTTAGGGAATACGATTCCCAGTTGTAGGAAGGTAGGAAATTTTTGAAATTCGGCCACCCATTCCGCCACCTTTTTGGCGTCCATTAGATGGATCCTACCATTCCTTCAATGCTACCTTCTAAATCAGGACATCTCCTCTTCCAACTATCTGACGTAGTACATGGTACTTCCTCTCGATGTACTTTGACTTCGAGTGGGTTCGTGGCTCTTTAGCCTGAGCAATGGCTCCAATGTTATCACACAATAATGGAATGGGTGATGTGCTGGATGGAACTACTCCCAATTTCTGAATGAACTTCTTCATCCATATGGCTTTTTTAGCAGCTTCACTTACGGTAATATATTTGGCTCCGTTTGTGGAATACGTCGTGGACCCCAGTTTGCTGCTTTTCCAGCAAACAGCACACGATCCTATCGTGAAAACATAACCAGATGTAGACTTTCTATCATCTGGATCTGATTGGAAATCGGCATCAGTATACCCCTAGATCTATAGTGAACTACCATCGGATACCAGGCAAAACTTTTTTGTCTTTCAAAGGTATTTTAGTATGTTTTTCACAGTAGTCGAATGCTCCTGCCCTGGGTTAGATCGGAATCTACTTACCGCACTCACTACCTGAGAAATGTCAGGATGAGTTCACAGCATGTTATAGGGAACCTCTTTCATGCCCTTAATCTCTTCGGGAGTCTTGGTAGACATACCCCAGGAGAGAGTGACTCCATGCCTGAAAGGAGCATTTCCTTTCTTGGAGTTCTCCATGCTGTATTTCTTGACTATTTTGTCAATGTAAGCAGATTAGGATAATCCTATTATCCTCTTCAATCTATCTTTATAGAGTCGAAGACCTAGTATGTAGGAGGCTTCTCCAAGATCTTTCATGGAGAATTGCTGTGAAAACTACACTTTCAACATGGTCAACATTCCTACATCATTCCCAATGAGTAGAATGTCATCTACATACAGAACCAAGAATACAATCTTATCACCACTGGTTTTTCTATAAGAACAGGGCTCATCCGGATTTTGCTCAAAGTCAAACTGTTTGACGGCAGAGCCAAACTGAATGTTCCAACTCCTAGAAGCTTGCTTAAGTCCATATATGGATCAGTTTAGATTACATACCATGTGTTCCTGACCCGTAGCTATGAAACCTTGTGGTTGCTACATATAGATATCTTCAATAAGATCTCCATTCTAGAATGCAGTTTTGACATCTTTTTTCCAAATCTCATAATCAGGGTACGATGCTACAACTAGCAGGATCCTAATGGATTTAAGCATGGCCACGGGCGGAAAGGTTTCCTCATAATCGACTCCTTCTTTCTAAGTGTACCTTTTCGCCACAAGACGAGCCTTGTAGGTCTCAACCTTACCATCGGGGCCCTTCTTCCTCTTATAGATCCATTTGCAACCAATTGCTTTTACCCCAGGGACAAATCTACCAGAGTCCAGACTTCATTGGTCTCCATTGAGTCCATCTTAGCCCTCATGGCATCTACCCATTTCAAGGAATCTATGTCCAACATAGCTTACGTATAAGTCACGGGACCCTCCTCACTGGTTGTGGCTTCCACCAAGTAACTTTCTTGGTCATAGCTAAAATGAACTATAGGCCTAAAAACTCGGGTAGATCTCTTAGGTTGGTTATTTTCTAGAGCTAGTGGGACATCTCCCACTACTCCTGGACTCTCCTCATCAAGAACAATTTCCTGATGATGATTATCCAAGATGTAATCTTCTTCTAGGAAATGGGCATTTCGACTGCAAAACACCTTTTGCTCTTTTGGATCATAGAATAAGTAACCCATAGAGCCCTTGGGGTAGCCTATAAATAGGCAACGGCTGGTCTTGGATTCCAATTTGTTAGCACCTGTTCTTTTAACATGTGTCGGACAACCCCAAATCTTCAAGTGTCTTACACTTGGTTTCTTACTGGTCCAAAGCTCATAGGGAGTCGTCGGAATGGATTTGGTTGGAACTCGGTTCCGTACCTATATCGCAGTCTCTAATGCGTAACCTCAAAAGGATGTGGGTAACTCGGTTCCGTTCCTCCTTTCTAACAGACCATTTAACTATGGTGTAGAAGGAGGAGCTATTGTGATACTATCTCATTGTCATTTAAGTAGTCCCTGAATTCGTCAGAGATATATTTACCACTTCGATCTGATTGAAGGGTCTTAATTTCTCTCCCTAACTGTTTCTCGACCTCTTGTCTGAATTCTTTGAACATTTCAAAAGATTCAGACTTATGTCTCATTAGGTACATGTAACCATACCCGTGAGTAATCATCAGTAAAGGTTATGAAATAAACATGTTGGTTACACATCCTAACATTCAGGCGACCACATACATCAGTATGTATAAGGTCAAGTGTTCTTGTACATCTTCCAGGCTTACCGTTAAATGGCCATTTCGTCATTTTACCCTGAAGGCAAGGTTCATAAGTTGGAAGATCTTCTATAGTTAGAAAATCCAAAGGACCATCCTTTACCAACCTTGTGATACGATCTATATTAATGTGGCCAAATCGGTAATGCCACAGGCACGTGGGATTCACAGTGTCATAGGTCCTCTTCTTGGGGATTATTTCTGACATAATTTCGGTAAGGTTTATTTCCAGAGAAGGATGGAGAACATAGAGGCCATTCTCAAGTTCTCCATATGCGAGGAATTTGTTATTCCATTTAATAGTAATCACATTATAGAATAAGATAGAATAACCATCCATGCACAGTTTTGAGATAGAAATCAAATTTCTTCTTAAACATGGTACGAAAAGACAATCATTCAGTACAATAATTCATTCTCTGAAAACTAATTCTATAGTTTTGATGCCTATCACTCAATCTTCTGATTATCTTGAACCCCTGCAGTAAGTTATACGCATGAGTTGAAGCCCCAGATTCAATACACCAAGAAGTAGAAGTGACTAACAAATTGGTCTCTATGATAAAAGATTCAAAATTACGTTTCTTCTTAGTCTCCAAATATTGAGGACAGTTCATATTCCAGTGGCTGGTCTGTTTGTAGAAGTGATAGGCATCCGATGCCTTATCCTTCTTCTGCTTCTTAGCTTTGCTACTTTTCTTCTGAGCCTTTCCTTTAGCCTTCCGCTTTTTCTTGCCTGATTTGCCACCTTCAACAAGCATGGCTATCGGCTTATCCTTCTTAATCAGTTCCCCAGCCCTCTACAACATATTACTGAGTTCCTAAAAGGTAACATTTAGCTTATTCATGTTGTAGTTCATGGTAAATTGATTGAAGGAGGAAGGTAGGGAATTGAGGATAGCATCAATTTTAGTGCCATGGTCTAGCCCTGACCCGAGAGCCTCCAGTTCATTAATATAACCCATCATCTTCAGATAATGGTCATGAACCCGTTGGTTCTCGATCACCTATTGGTTCTTGGAGAGAGTGACTCCGTGCCTAAAAGGAACATTTCCCTTCTTGTAGTTCTCCATGCTGTATCTCTTGACAATTTTTTCAATCTATGCAGATTGGGATAATCCTATTATCCGCTTTGATCTATCTCTATAGAGTCGAAGACCCAGTATATAGGAGGCTTCTCCAAGATCTTTCATGGAGAACTGCTGTGAAAGCCATACTTTCACCGTAGTCAACATTCCTACATCATTCCCAATGAGTAGAATGCCATCTACATACAGAACCAGAAACGTAACCTTGTCCCCACTGGACTTCCTGTAAACACAGGGCTCATCTGGATTCTGCTCAAAGTCAAACTTTTTGGCAGTAGAGTCAAATCGGATGTTCCAACTACTAGAAACTTGCTTAAGTCCATATATGGATCTATTTAATTTACATACCATGTGTTCCTGACCCACATCTATAAAACCTTGTAGTTGCTGCATGTAGATATATTCAGTAAGATCTCCATTCAAGAACGCAGTTTTGACATCCATTTGCCAAATCTCATAGTCATGGTATGCTACTACAACTAACAGGATCCGAATGAATTTAAGCATGGCCACGGGCGAAAAGGTTTTCTCATAATCAATGCCCTCTTTCTGAGTATACCCTTTCGCCACCAGACGAGCTTTGTAGGTCTCAACCTTATCATCGGGGCCCTTCTTCCCCTTATAGATGCATTTGCAACCAATTGCTTTTACCCCGGGGGGTGGATCTACTAGAGTCCAGACTCCATTGGTCTCCATTGAGTCCATCTCAGCTCTCATGGCATCTACCCATTTCAAGGGATCTATGTCCAACATAGCTTCTACATAAGTCACGGGATCCTCCTCACTAGTCATAGCTTCCACCAGGTAACTATCCTATTCATAGCCAAAACGAACTGGTGGCCTGGATACCCCGGTAGATCTTCTAGGTTGGTAAATACCTAGAACTTGTGGGACACCTCCCACTACTCCTAAGCTCTCCTCATCAAGAACAACTTCCTGACGATGATTGTTCAGGATAAAGTCATCCTCCAAGAAATGGGCATTCCGACTACAGAACACCTTCTGTTCTCCTGGGTCATAGAATAGGTAACGCACAGAGCCCTTGGGGTAGCCTACAAATGGGCAACGACTGGTCTTGGATTCCAATTTGTCCGCACTCGTTCTTTTAACATGTGCAGGACAACCCCAAATCTTCAAGTGTCTGACACTTGGTTTCTTTCCGGTCCAAAGTTCATATGGAGTATTCGGAACCGATTTGGATGGAACCCAATTCAGCACGTATATCGCAGTCTCTAATGTGTAACCCCAAAAGGATGTGGGTAACTCTGAGTGTACGAGAAGTGACTGAATCATATCCAATAAGGTCCTATTCCTCCTCTCTAAAACACCGTTAAGTTGTGGTGTAGCAGGAGGAGCCAACTGTGATACCATCCCGTTGACTATCAAGTAGTCCCTGAATTCGTCAGAGAGATACTCGCCACCTCGATCAGATCGAAGGGTCTTAATTTCTCTCCCTAACTGTTTCTCGACCTCTTGTATGAACTCCTTGAACATTTCAAAAGATTCGGACTTGTGTCTCATTAGGTACATATAACCATACCGAGAATAGTCATTGGTGAATGTAATGAAATACATCAGTGTGTATTAGGTCAAGCATGCCTGTACATCTTTCAAGCTTACTGTTAAATGGTCGTTTTGTCATCTTACCTTGAAGGCAAGGCTCACAAATGGGAAGATCTTCTATAGTTAGAAAATCCAAAGGACCATCCTTTACAAACCTTGTGATACGATTTATGCTGATATGGCCAAGTCAGTAATGCCACAGGCACGTGGGATTAACTATATCACGGATTCTTTTCTTAGGGATATTAGCCGACGTAGTTTCAGCTATTTTAGTTTCTAGAGAAGGATGGAGAACATAGAGACCATTCTCAAGTTCTCCGTATGCGATGAATCTGACGTTTCTTTTAATAGTAATCATATTACTAAAGAAGACAGAATATCCATCTGCACACAGTTTTGAAACAGAAATCAAATTTCTTCTCAAATTTTGTACATAAAGTCAATCTTTCAGTACAATTGATCATTCTCTAAAAATTAATTCTATGGTTCCTATGGCCGCAGCTGCAACACTTGCAAAAGTCCCTAAGTAAAGTATCACCTCTCCTTCACTCAGCATTCTACTTACCTTGAACCCTTGGAGTGAGTTACACGCAAGAGTTGAAGCCCCAGAGTCAATACACCAGGACGCAAAAGTTACCAACAAATTGGTTTCTATGACACAGGATTCGAAATTACCTTTCTTGGATTCCAGGTATTGAGGACAATTCCTCTTCTAATGGTCGGTCTGCTTGCAAAAATGGCAGGCATCTGATGCCTTGTCTTTCCTCTGTTTCTTGGGTTTGGTGGCCTTCTTTTGGGGCTTTCTCTTTGCCCTCCTCTTCTTGCCCTTGTTTCCAGTTTCAACAAGCATGGCTAGGAGCTCATCCTTCTTGATCAGTTCTTCAGCCCTCTGCAACATATTGTTGAGTTCCTGAACGCTGACATTTAGCTTATTCATATTATCGTTTATAATGAACGGATTGAATGACGGAGGCAAAGAGTTGAGAATGACGTCTATCTGGGTCGTATGATCCAGCCCGGATCCAAGAGCCTCAAGCTCATTGATGTAACCCATCATCCGAAGACAATGGTCATGAACTTGTTGCCCCTTGGACATCTAAGCGGTCATGAACTGTTTCAAGACGTTCTATCGAGTAGAACGATTATGCTCTTCATACATTGTCTTTAAACTATCCAATATGTCCTTGGCTAGTTCGATCTGATCGAACTGCCTCTGTATCGGATTGTCCAGGGAGGCAATGATGTAACACCGGGCAAGGGAGTTTTTCTCCTTCCATTCCTGATAGTCCCTTCTCCGGGCCTCAGAAGCCCTATCTCCCAAACGTTCTGGGGAAGGATTCTTAGCCACCTTATCTAGTTTTTCAGAGGTCAAGACCAGCATTAGGTTACGGTACCAGTAGGCATAGTTTGGGCCCTTAAGCTTATTGTCGTCCAAAAGCTTTGCAAATAGTCCGTTTGCCATTTTCTGATAAAAGAGCAAACATTAGTCCACAACCTAATTTGATTCATGTTATCTACATAGATATGGATTTTAATCTATGTTTCATTCCCATTTATTCATCTCTGAGATTTCCCTCCTATCTCAGTGACGGAGACTACGAATTGTCTCTAGAAATGTGGGAAATCACATAGGGTGCATGGAACCAATTGTTTCAGCTGCATAACCCTACCACCTTTCTGTGAAGGATCATATCCACTCATCGTATGAGCTTTCCCTTTGGCCTTTGTCAAACAACGTTCATTGCCATTTTAGGTTAAACCTTTCTGTCCAGTGAGTGCTCATCCATCATATTCGTGAATGCCAAGGTACTGTGAGAGTCTCCCATTTTTTGGTGAGGTCCTTCCACATCGGTCTATGACACCCCTATCATCTTATGAAACATTCTGAAAGATCCAGCAGCAAATGGATAGCCCAATTTTATGGTGTGTTTCCTCATTACTGAAGGACCCATTTTCATGCTAATGTTACACAGTTTTGTATGCCCTTAGCTTCAATAAGAATAATGTACATTATGAGTTTATTGTAAATGAATAAAAGTACATATTTGATTTATGTTCCCTTGGTATGTTTCTGTGTAATACCCTTAAACTGGACACTTAATGAGACTCGTGTTAGTTTAGAATGTTCATAGCCAGTGGGTCGGTCTGGGGAGACCTATCCTGATAAGGCTGACACTGTTGTGCCACCAAGTCGGTTGGAGTGGCCTGTCTCAGTTGCTAGGGTGAGACCCTAGGCACATGTAGTGTAGGATTAATTGAATCTTTGAACTGGACCAGATTTCCAGTATTGCCCTGGACCTCGGAGATTAATGGGCAAAACTGGAAAGTTACATCCGTCCCCTAGACTCGATTATGATACTACGCTAGGTATCGGATCGGGTTGTCTTTGATGTACCAATCAGTGAGATCCTTAGCGGGGGTCAAAACCTGGGTATGTTGGGACAGTCTGAGAATTCATCTGAGTGGGTGATCATAGTGATAGGATCAGCCCCTTTGTCAGACAAAGGTAATGATCGGGGATGCACTCTCACAGATGGAAACCAAGACTGCCGGTAGCCGATTTCAATCGTTGAGATTTGTTTTTGCAAAGTATATTTTATATGAGATATAAAAGTATATATGTTATGGTTTCTAAAATGTTTGCAAAAGGTTTTAATTCCCGGGATCCATATAAGCAGAGAGTGCAACACTGTTCCTTGCAGCCGAAGGAGAGGTCCTCTCCTGTCGGGCAGTGTTTGATCATTATGGGCTGAGAGGTTGAGTGTAAGACCATTGAGAATAATGCCTGATGGGCTAATCTTGCATCTGCCCACAGTCCCTAGGTGTTACAAGGTGGCTTGGCCCAGGGACCACTTAGAGTAAGTGTTGGGCCCATAGAGCCCATTTTATGGGTTTTAGGGGGTGCACTGTCCATAATAGTGTATTCGGCCGGGCCTTGTAACAAAGGCTAGGCCGAACCCATGTGGCTGATATGTAGATCAATGCTTGGGTCCCACGCCATACAAGGAAGCCCAACTGGGCAGCAGATAGGAAGACTAAGTGAGCACATAACCTTATGGGCCTTAAGCCCATTTCGAACTGGGCTAATTTAATGAGTTAAATATGGGGCGAATTCTGATATGGATTAGCAGATAGGATAGGGTCTTAACCCTATCCACTCAAAGAGTCCAGTTCTGAATGTGATTCAGATCTAGAAACCTCCTAATGAGATTAGGAGAAAGCTGATCTAATCTGCAGATAAAATAAGGATTTATCTTTATCACCTAAAGGGATGTCTGATCCAAATATGATTTGGATCAGCAACTCCTAATTGGATTAGGAGTTGATCCTTTAGGGTTGCAAAAGAAGGAAGGGGCGGCAGCCTTTAGAAGACACATACTCACATCCTCTTCAGAGTTGAAATCACAAAAGGAAGAATTAAGCAACCTTGCAGAATTCTTTCTTGCCGCCTCCATCTTCTTGCCACCTACCTTGCCAGTTTGATCTCCAGTTGTGGGAGAAGTCAAGATTTGATCTTTATATCAGATCTTTGTGAAAGGACTGATAGGAAGCTGTGCTCACGTGCCAGCCTATTGTTTTGTTGCGAAGGAATAGGTTCTTGGAGAAGAACACTATTGATTCTGCTCCATCCTACAGTGCACCATCTTCAGTGGGAGCAGTCTTTGGATCCTTCCTTGGGCGTGAACACCTCCATTGGGAGATATTACTTCTCCGTATCAGGTATAATTCCCTCCCACTGCTTTTGTTCAGATTTGGTTCAGTTTATGGTTCAAGATTGATCATTGAAAATATGATTTTCTAAATAGGGAATTCGATTCCCAGTTGAAGGGAGAGAAAAATTTTTGAAATTCGCCCACCTTATTCCGTAAGATTTGGGCATCCATACGATGGATCTCTCATCCCTTCAGCTAATGATGGAAGGACTTTAGAGAGTTCATCATATGAATCTCCCTATCACATGCACTCATATTTCAGGAGGGAACAAAAGTTATGCGCTATTTTAATTTAGGTCAAACCAAAGTGGCTCCCACTGACTTTCCTAAAGCCAGATTTCTGGTGGGCCCTAAATGGATAGGGTTCCGCACGTATCCTTTCCAGGGGTGTGGGTCCCACCATTGAGGGAGATCATCCAATGATCTTTAGGGACACAATGGCAATGATGTGCATTCAGCCATGGTGTACGCAAGAGTCACTATCGTATCTACATGAGACAAGTACTTATGGCCCATGTACATAGCACATCACACATCGATACATCACATGCAAGGATTGAATTGATCCAATCAATTAATATCTGTAAAGCCCATTATTAAAGCCCATTTTAATTCATAATATTACCAATTAATATTATCTAGGTATATGGGTTGAATAAAGTTAAACAGTTCGGCCCATATAGCTCATCTGCAATTAGTGGGCTTTTGTAGTTTTAACTCATTAAAACTGAGCCATATAGGTGTGGGCCAAATTAAATCTCTTAATTAACTATCAATCCCTTGACCCAAGAGTGGGATAATAGGGCTGATACAAAGAAATAATATCTTCCAATGGAGGTGTTCACGCCCAAGGAAGGATCCCAAGACTGCTCCCACTGAAGATGATTCACTGCAGGATGGAGCAGAATCAACAATGTTCTTCCAAAGAACCAAATTCTTCACCAAGAATTCACTGGAGGGTAGGTGAGCACGACTCTCAATCAGTTTTTCACCAAAAACTGATATCAAGAACGCTTCTTGATCGCTCCTACAACAATGAAGGTCAAACTGGCTATGGCGGCAACTGGAGGAGAACGTAGGGAGAAGATGGCGCAGTCACACTGGTGTTGTCTTCTCTCTGTGTAAACTGAGATCTGATCTCTGGAATTTAGGATGAGCTAAATGGTTCGCCCCCTCCTCCTTTTATAGGCTTCAAGAGAGCTCCTAATCTCATTAGGAGTTTCCTAATCCAAATCTGTATTTGGATAAGGAGTTCTCTTTAAGAGATAAGGATAAGTCCTTATCTTATTTGCAGATTAGATCAGCTCTCTCCTAATCTCATTAGGAGGTTTCTAGATCCAAATCTGTATTCAGATCTAGACTCTTTGAGGGGATAGGGTAAGACCCTATCCTATAAGCTGATCCAATCCCAGATCTGCCCCTCTATTTAATTAGTCCAACGAAACTAGTTTGAAATGGGCTTTAGGCCCAATAAGTCTGTGTGCTCATTAACCTTCCAAATTGCTGCCCAGTTGGGCTTCCTTGTATGGCATGGGACCCAAACATTGATCTACACATCAGCCACATGGGTTCAGCCCAGCCTCTGTTACAAGGTCTGGCCAAATTCACTGAAAAGACAATGAACTCCCTGAAGCCCATCACATGGGCTCCTAATGGGCCCAACACTTACACTAAGTGGTCCCTGGGCCAAGCCACCTTATAAAAACCCAGGGACTGTGGGCAGATGCAAGATTAGCCTATCAGGTATTACCCTCAATGGTCTTACACTTAACCTCTCAGCCCATAATGATCAAACACTACCTGACAAGAGAGGACCTCTCCCTCGGCTGCAAGGAACAGTGTTGCACTCTCTACTCACATGGATCCCGGGCATTAAAACCTTTTGCAAACATTTTGAAACCGTACTATATATATGTATATCTGTATATAAATATATTTTGTAAAACAAATTTCAATGATTGAAACCGGCTGCGGGCACTCTTGGTTTCCATCAGAGAGAGTGCATCCCCGATCATTACCTTTGTCCGACAAAGGGGCTGATCCTGTCACTATGATCACCCACTCAGATGAATTCTCGGACTATCCCAACATACCCAGGTTTTGACCCCCGATAAGGATCTCACTGATTGGCATATCAAAGACAGCCCAATCCGACACGTAGTGCAGTATCATAATCGAGTCTAAGGGTCAGGTGTAACTTTCCAGTTTTGCCCACTAATCAACAAGGTCCAGGGCAATACTGGAAATCTGGTCCGGTTCAGGGTTTCAAGTAAACCTACACTTCATGTAGCTCGAGTCTCACCCTGGCAGTTGAGACAGGCCACTCCAACACTTGGCGGCACATCAGTGTCAGCCTTAGCAGGATAAATCCCAGACTTATCCAACGGATGTGAACATTCTAAACTAACATGAGTCTCATAAGTGTCCAATTTAAGGGTATTACACAGAAACACACCACTATAACATGAATCAAATATGTACTTTATTCATTTACAATAAATGTCATAATGTACATCAGTCTGATTGGAGCTAAGGGCATACACTGTGTAACAGTTATGACTTTTAATCTATGTTCCATTTCCACTTATTCATCTCTGAGATTTCCCTTCTATCTCAATGACGGAGACTACGAATTATGTCTCTAGAAATGTAGGAAATCACATAGGGTGCATGGAGCCAATTGTTTCAGCTATATAACCCCACCACCTTTTGTGAAGGATCACATCCACTCATCTTATGAGCTTTCCTTTTGGCCTCTATTAGACAAGGTTCATTGCCATTTTAGGTTAAACCTTTCTATCCAGTGAGTGCTCACCCATCATGTTCGTGAACCCCAAGGTACTGTGAGAGAGTCTTTCATTTTAGGATAGGCCCCTCCCACATCGGTCTATGACGCCCCTATCATCTCATGAAACATTCCAATAGATCCAGCGGCAAATGGATAGCCCAATTTTATGGTGTGTTTCCTCATTACTGAAGGACCCATCTTCATGTTAATGATGGAAGGCCTTTAGAGAATTTATCACATGAATCTCCCTATCACATGCACTCATATTTCAGGAGAGAACGAATGATTACACCCTAGTTTAATTTAGGTCAAACCAAGGTGGCTTCCATTGACTTTCATAAAGCCAGATTTAGATGGGCCCTAAATGGCTAGGGTTCTGCACGATTCCTCTTGGAGAGGAAGCTGGTGTGGGGCCCACCATGAAGGGAGATCATCCAATGATCTTAAGGACACCATGGCAATTATGTGCATCCAGCCATGGTGTGTGCAAGGGCACTACCGAATCAGCATGGGCCAAGTACTTATGACCCATGAACGTTGCACATCACACATCCATACATCACATGCATGTAAACCATAATTGATCCAATCAATTAAATCACTGTAAAACCTATAATTAAAGCCCATAAATTTTCATAACATTATTGATTAATATTATCTAGGTATATGGGTTGAATTGCAAAGAGCAGTTCGGCACATATAGCTTTTATGCTGAAATGGGCTAAAGCAGTTTTAACATATTAAAACTGGGTTTTACAGATGTGGGCTAAATTGCATCTTGCAATTAACCATCAACTCCTAGGCCCATGAGTGAAAAATTAGGGCTGAGAATAGCCCCCATCGAACCACAGATTCGGTCCAACCAGTTTGGTCCAATCTGGTTCTAATGGGTCTAGGGTTTGATTTTTAATTCAAGATTCAATTCAAAAATGATGATCTAAAATTAAATAACTGATACAAGACAATCAAGAATCAATAGGAGGGTTGTTCGTAGGACTACTACCCTGCAAAACAAAATTAGGTCGTAGCATGCAGCTTCCAAAACTGCAAAGCGCAGATGGCTGAATCCATATCTGCGAAAATCTCTCCTCTGCGCTTTCTACTTCAACTTCGAATGGAATAAAATAGAAAACCTATTTTTCTATTAATATTACATCAGAATTGAATTCCTATACATTCCTTCTAGAAAATAAAAATAATTAATTACAGACCAAGAATGAAAAGAACAGCAGGTGTGTAGATTTCTTGCGCCATTAAAGAAATCGATCTCCACCATACGAACAACCCAAAAATTAAGAAAAATATATAGAACAATTCTAATTATAAATCAGATTTATAAAGATTTAATTTCAGATCAATTGCCCAAAAACTAGGAATTGATTTTCCAGAAAAACGCTAACTGCGCAAATCGGGTAGAACGCCTTCTGCCCATTTGCGCAGATCCAGATCTAGTTAATTTTGGTTCAAGATTTGAACCTGGCTCTGATACCACTGAAGGGATGAGAGATCTTACATATGGATGGCCAAACCCTGTAGGAAGGTTGGGCGAAATTTCAAAAATTTCTCTCTCCCATGTGGGAATCACATTCCCTATTTTAGAAAAATGCATTTTCAATGATCAATCTTGAAACTAAACTGGACCAGATCTGAAACCAAAAGGGAGTAGAGGGATATACCTGATACAGAGTAATGGTAAACCCCCAACGAAGGTGTTCACGCCCAAGGAGAAATTCAAAGACTGCTTCCACTGAATATGACACGGTGCAGGATGAAGCAGAATCAGCAGGACGACTCTTCAGCAAGAACTGAATTCTTCAACAAGAATTTGATGGAGGGCTGGTGAGCATGACTATAGATTACATTTTCTACCAAAAGGTAATATCAAGAACCTTTCTTGATCACTCCCACAGGTGGAGATCGAACTGACAGGGGTGGCAAGAGCAGGGAAGAGAAGAAGACAAGAGCAGTCAAATTGCAGATTCCTCTCTCTGTGTAGTCTGCGAATTGAGTATTGTGTTTTGGAGGTTCGCCCTGCTCCTCTATTTATAGCATTTAAAGAGAGCATCTCCTAATCCCATTAGGAGTTTCCTAATCCAAATCTTTTATTTGGATTTGGAATCTCTTCAAGAGATAAGGATAATCCCTTATCTTATCTGCAAATAAAGATCAACCTTCCTAATTAAATTAGGAGTTTCCTGATCCAAATCTTTTTTTGGATCTGGACTCTTTAGGTGGATAGGGATAATCCCTTATCCTATCTGCTGATCTAAATCCCAGAATCGCCCTCTTTTAATTAATCTTATTAAGCCAGTTCGAATTGGGCTTTAGGCCCATTAAGTCTATGTGCTTACTAGCCCCTCAATCTGCTGCCCAGTTGGTTATCCTTGTATGCCGTGGGTCCCAAACATTGATCTACACATCAACCACATGGGTTCAGCCCAGCCTCTGTTACAAGGCCTGGCTGAATTCACTATAGGAGATAGTGAACCCCTGAGTCCATCACCATGGGCTCTTAATGGGCCCAACATTTACACTAAATGGTCATTGGGTCAAGCCACCTTATAAAAACCCAAGGACTATGGGTAGATGCAAGATTAGCCCATCAGGTATTACCCTCAATGGTCTTACACTTAACCTCTCGGCCTATAATGATCAAACACTAGGTGACAAGAGATGACCTCTCCCTTGGCTGCAAGGTACAGTGCCGCACTCTCTACTCACATGGATCCCGGGAATTAAAACCTTTTGCAAACATTTTGAAACCTTAATATATATATATATATATATATATATATATATATATATATATATATATGCATATCTCTATATAAATATATTTTGCAAAATAAATTTCAACGGTTGAAATCAACCACCGGAAGTTTAGGTTTTCATCAGAGAGAGTGCATCCTTGATCATTCACTTCGTCCGAGAAAGGGGCTTATCCTGTCACTATGATCCCCCACTCAGATGAATTCTCAGACTGTCCCAACATACATAGGTTTTGAACCCCTCTAAGGATCTCACTGATTGGCATATCAAAGACAGCCCAATCCGACACCTAGTGTAGTATCATAATCGAGTCTAGGGGTCAGGTGTAACATTCTAGTTTTGCCCATTTATCTCCAAGGTCCAGGGCAATACTAGAATTATGGTCTGGTTCAGGGTTTCAAGAAAACCCACACTGCATGTACCTCAGGTGTCACCCTGGCAGCTGGGACAAGCCACCCCAACCAACTTGGCGGCACATTAATGTTAGCCTTGGCAAGATATATCTCCCCAGATCTATCCAACGGCTGTGAAGATTATAAAGTAACACGAGTCTCATATGTGTCCAGTTTAAGGGTATTACACAGAAACACACCATAATAACATGAGTCAAATATGTACTTTATTCATTTACATTACTTGTCATAATATACATCATTTTGATTGGAGCTAAGGGCATATACTATCTAATAGCTCATTGGCAGGAGAACCCTTCATCATGGCGTCCTCGGCAGGATGCTCGCTGTGGGCCACCTTCTTCGGCAACTGTTCTCTTAAGGCCTCTTCCGCAAGCCTCTTCCTACCCACCTCGGCCAGCCCCTTCCCTTTGGTTGGGACTTGTGGAGTTGCCCCTTTGGCAGGGACCTAAGCAGATGCCCCCTTGGCAGGAACTTTTGGAGTTGCCCCTTTGGTAGGGACCTAAGCAGATGCCCCCTTGGCAGGAACTTTTGGAGTTGCTCCTTGGCGGGGACTTGTTGGGAAGCTGCCCCCTTGGTGGGGGCTGGCGCTCGCTTGTTCCTTGCAGGCGTGCCCTCGACAGGCCTTTCCAGCGTCTGTGAGCCTGCCTTTTGGTTCGCTCGCTCCTTCTGCTTGGCACGAGAATGCTCTATAAACATTTTCTTGGCGTCCATCAACACCTCTACAAGAAAAAGAAAACTGATTAGTATCGTAGAACGAGGATGAGGGGCAACATGTTAAGGAACAGTAGGACCTCTCCTACCCAGGGGGGCAGGGCTAAGCCTCACGAACACTAACAAAGCCTCCTCCTCCACCAATGGCTCGGCCTGGATTGTCCCCATCACGAGTAGGTGGGCTATGTTAGCAGCCTCCTCGTCTTGGAGTGGAGGTGGACACCTATCGACTACTACGTTGGCCTCTCCCCACCTCAACATGAACTTCCAACCTTTGAGGCAATAGACATAAAAGAACTTGTCCTTCCAGCCATGGACAGACGAAGGGTTGTGAACTGGTTTTCCCCTCTGAGGATGGAAGCAGTACATGCTGGCCTCGGAAGCATGCTTCCTCGGCACAAACATGGCACAAAGCTTCTTTGAAGTCAACTCCACATCCCGAAGCCGAGCCCACACCAGCATGGCTATAATGGTCCTAAGGGTGTTGGGGACGAGCTGGCTGATAGTGATAACATACCACTCTAGCATCTCAAAGATTAAAGGATGAAGGGGAAACCTAAGGCCAGACTTGAAAAAATGCTGGTATATGCAGATTTCCCCTCATCGGGGGTCCACGGTCACTCACCGGTGCCAGGAATCCTAAGTGTGTATGTCCGAGGTATGTGGAACCTCCTAGTTAAAGAACTGACCTAGTCCACCTCTAAGGAGCTATCAAACTTCGAGCGTGGGAGGTTAGCTGTGGCCACCCTTCAGGTAGTGCTCCCAGCCATGGGCCTTAGGACGGTCTCTGGGACCAGCTCCCCCCTGGGCTCCCTCGGCGATACTGATGCAGTACTCTCACGTGGAGAGTCATCGCCTTGGTGTTTGCCCTCAGCACCCCTGGAGGCTACTCTTTCCCTTAGCACCATCACCTCCTCCCAAAAGGGAACAACAGCCAGGGGACCCAAGGAAGAGAGAGGAGAAGGGGGGGGTCCGATGAGAGCTCCCCTCTCAACTGTTCGAAAGTTCATAGCACTCAGGACCAGAGTTTGAGAAAGACATGTTTTCAAGGAATTACCTAGAAGATGGAGGAAAAAAGAGAGAAGATGAAGTTTGTTGAAGAATTGAAGGTCTGGGAGTTGTTCACTCGATAGCTAGGGCCTCTAGAGACAAATGACGGGAGAACTGCAACTAAGCCCCCTATTTATAGGAGAATGGACGGCTCAGATCTTGCCTAATCCAATGGCTACCTATCTAGGACGTGACACCCGTCACTCGACCTCAGGAGACAAAACGATGCTTGACTGGAACTTAGTCTCGGGGAGACAAAATGGCGTCTGACGACTAATCCAACCGTTTGAACGATTAACCTCCCGATTCAGCGGTTCATTGACCAAAATCAACAATTTTGAAGAAAAATCTGATTTTTGGGAAAATGAAACCAATCACCACACTAGTTCCCGGTTTTTCTGGTCCGGTTCCATTTTGAAAACCATGGTTAAGAAAGCTAAACTTTTGGGTGATGTTTGTTATTCGTGGAATGATGCACCAAACTAGCTGGATCCTGTTGTAAATAGTTTGTTTTGTTAATGACATATCAAAAATAAATAAAAGGATACTTGTGACTTTAGGTTGCAATGTCGCATTGGGTCGATAGAAAATAAAAATTCGTTAGAACTTTCTCTCAACCTTTATTACGTATCAAATCAGACATTGTCTAAAGGGATTCGAATACTTTTCTATGGGTTTAGTATATTGCAATTCAATGAAGAATTCTGAATTATAACTCCCATAGTCTATTAGTAACCCCTTGTAAATCGCATCTTGCCTATGGATTTAGCATCAATTCACAGTTAGAATTCATCCTCCTGTACAGTGGGGTTATAAAATTTTTGATATAGACGGATCAGTCATTCTGCCCTTTTTTATTATATGTATCTATAGAAGTGAGGTTGTCATATGATATAGTTGGGACAAGGCTTAGATGACAAGTGAGACTCTGAGAGTTTTAGTCAACTTTATTCACTCCTGATTAGAGGTGGCTACGAGGCAAGTTCTTCACGAGCTATTCGAGCTTGACTCGGTTCGGTTTCAATCGAGCTTTCAATCGAACTTAAGCCCAATTTATAAACTCGTTTGTTAATTGAACCGAGCCCAAGCCTAATAAAACTCGACTCATGAGACTCGTGAACTGAACTCGAGCTTACTTGTTTTTAACTCAAGCCGAGCTTGAGTTCAAGATTCTACCTCAAACAAAGCTCGAACCTCGTACTACCTTGGCGAGCCGAACTCGAGCCTTGTTTTAATATATATTATTGTCCATCATTTTGTTTTCAAATTTTCTTAGAAAAAAAGAAAAAATAGTGCCGGCCCGCTACGGTGCGGGTGGCCCGAAAAAGTGGGCCGTGCATTACATCAGCTATCTGCGTTTCGCTTTAAAGTCTTCTCAGTTCTCATTTCTCAACCCCCGCTCCTATCTTTTGAATCCCGTGAGAGGTGGTAAGATGTCAAAATCCATTTTCTAATTCCCCGGAGTTCCATATTCATACCTCCCCCGTCGGTTGCAGGTTTGAAAGATACGAATTTTGAGAAGAATGAGTGATCTGATTTCCACTGCCGATCCTACTCCAGGATCGGAATCCAAGAGCGGTTTTGACACTGCCCGAATCGCCGAAGTTAAATCCTGGCTCGCTTCCCAATTTGATGCCGCCGGCAAGGACGTTCCGGAATTCGAATACACTCCTCGAAGTGTCGCTCATTTGCATTCTATTGCCACTACCTCCCAAGCCAAGTCCCAAGCCGCCGGAATCCTTGCCGCCGATCTCCGACAGAAAGCTCAAGAATACCGTTCCCAAGGTTCTACCTCTATACATTTTTTTTATTAAAGCTTAACTGTCTTTTATTTTATACCGAATTTATACAATTTCAGCTGCGAGAATCAGGGAGATATTGGAGAGTGCGGGATTGGCACAAGAGAGCTTGTCGTCCAATATTATTGCATCAGCACAGGTTCTTGCGAATGTGGCAAATTTGTTAAATATAAGAGATACAGAAATGAGTAGGTGAGCCCCCCATCTGTCTCTTATGTATCTGTGTTTCAGAATATTGAAGCAGTAAGATAATGATGATGTGAAAATGGATTCAGTTTTCTTGTAGCAATGGCGGATATTTCTTTGAGAAAGACTGGGGTAGAGGAGAAGAGGGCTAAAGTACAGAAAGAATCCAAAGTGCTCCTTGACTATACTCGGAAGGCGATTGCAAGGCTAACTTATTTGAAAAGGTTTAATCTTTAAATCCTTGTCAGCCGATATTTTGTGTATATTCTAACAGAAGAAATTGTGAAATAAATGTTTTCCTTTGTTTGTAGAACGCTTGCACAATTGGAAGATGATGTACCTGCCTGTGAGGCTCAAATGCTTCAGTGGAAGACAAATTTGGCAATTATGGCATCGAAAGAGCGGCAATACTTGCAACAATATTCTAATTATGAGGTACAGCTTTACTGTCTCCGTATTTACTGTGTTTTTATTCTATTTTCTACCAAGTTCAGAAGGGGGAATCTTAACTGGTTTGACCTTTGGTGATCTTGAATCCAAATTAAAGGTGAACTAAAAAAAAAAAATGTTGAGGGCATGCAAAACTTAATCTGCTTATAGTTTTAATCAATTTAGCCTCGGAATAAGATATTCATGTTTGAAATGAGAAATGGTTTATGTGTCATGCCTTAACAGAACAAGAACTGCAACATTATATAAAATTACTGTTTTGGTTTTCTCTAAATGTTGACTTTGTAACCTTTACAAAATACATACTTTAGCAGCATATCTACTTTGAAGTAGTTTGCTTCTTGTGCCATTACACTGGATTATTGAATTCATCTGCCTTTTGTGCCATTGAAATGGATTACTTCTTGCAAAGGTATTTTGAATAAATTCCATTATGTTGGAATGGATTTAATCATCTAATACTTCACCTGTTATAAAATTTAGAGCTGTTGATATTATGTTGTAATTTTTTGTTATCTATGTAAGCTTTGTTTATAATATGAACTTAATGGATTATTTCTTGCACAGGTATTTTGAGTAAATTATGTAGGAATGGATTAATTGAAAGTTGAAACATACATATTGTCATATTCTAACCACTAGAGCACTCCACACTATCTTGCTAAATGGCATTGATGAGCAACCATATTATATTCATGCCTATTTAAAGTACAGAAAATTCATTTGCAAATACCTTGGTCTTTAGCCATAATCAAACTAGCTCTGAATGCTTTTTGCCTCTATAATCCCAATTATCCATTTAATAGATGTTTTTGGGTGACTAATTTCATAAGAGAATGTAATTTTTCTACTATGACATATTATCATTATTTATTAAACTTAGTTTATTTTAAACTTCATAACCTTTTACATGATCTTAACGAGGTGTATAATATTAGCTTGATAAGCTATGCATGCTAACTTTTCTTTGGGATATTTCGATAGCTTACAATTTCCATTTTTATGGCGAAATTACACTTAATATAAAGTCATAAGTTATTAAAATAAATGTTTCTTAATTCTTATGTATAGAGTTATTAGAGTTATAGATTATATATTAATTCATACATTTTTAATATATATTTGAATTTCCATTGCGTGTCCATGTTTATCTTAATTTTTCCACCATATCCATGTTTATCTAAAGCATATCTAGAAACCAGATACGTTTCTCTAAATTGCCTCTTTAGTATTCTTTGCATTTTCTGATACGTTGAACCTTGCACAGTTGCACCTGGTTTTACTTCACATAAGAATTGTGATCCCCCTCTCAAGTAGAAATGGTGTGGTAGGCCAGTGCTAAAGATTCCTACAATACTTAATAGGATACAAGGGCAAGGGTTTGAATCCTCTCTCAACCTTATTTACTATGTATATTATTTCTTTAAAATGCATAAGACATATTTAATAACATATATACGGGTTTATAATTGGGTATTGGGAGTAGGTACCTGTGTTAAGTATAATTAGGTTCAGTTACCGGATACCCTAAAGTCAAAACCCAAACCTGTCCCAAACCCTATAGGGTTTTGATCTAAAATCCCAAACCCTATATAGTTTTGATAAATGGATCTTATTAGGGTTGGTACGGGTCAGATACCTTGAAATTTCTGTGAAATTGCCATCCCTATCTGCAACTAAAAAGAGAAAAGAACCATCCCCAAATATAACAGACAAAAGGGTAGGAGTTTAGTAAGTGAAAAGCAGTCTCACCACTCAATCCACACATGATATACCAGTTTAGAGATAAACACCAGTTACTTGGAGGAATTTTCTTAAAATTCATTGTGCTGTCTTGTAATGGTAACTTGCTGCTTGTCTGCTATTGTGAACTTATGTATTCAAGTTGATGCTGTCTGTCATGTGTTTGTAAATTGCATAATCTCTTTCATGTTAAGTTTTGTTCAAGCTTTTATGCCATTGTTTGATCTGATTATTAGGTATGTCAGCCATATTTTTTCTATCACCAGTCTCTAAGATGATCCTTTGTTCTCTGTTCATGTAAAAACATTGAGCTTTCTGACCATTGTGTTTCTATGTATCATAATTTAAATTATGTATTTCTCATACTTCTTATTCTTTGGAACCAGGCATTATTGAATCGTGTGGGCTACACCCCAGAGATTAGCCATGGGGTTTTGGTTGAAATGGCTGAACATAAGAAGGAGTTGGAGAAGATGACAAAGCCTATCATGGATACCTTGAGAAGCTACCAAGATTTGCCTCCTGTACTTATCTCAGTCAAAATGGATTCTAGTTATTTTTGTATTGTATAAAGGTAAATTAAATCTCAGAACATTCTATTTGTGCAGGACAAAGCATTAGCTGCTTTAGCTATTGAGGATAAAAGAAGGCAATATGCTGCTGCAGAGAAATACCTTGAAGAAGTTCTACATTCAGCTCTGGCCACTACAGAATAATGTTTTGGTAGACATACTCTTATTTAGTGGTGGTGCATCAATTCCATGTATGCATTTTTTTTTATACGAAGACAATATGGTTTTGTAGCTACTAGTGAGTTTATCTCTATTGCAATGGAGGTACTTTTGTAGATAATGATGAGACAGTTACATAACTTCAACATATAGAAGCAGAACATATGCAAGAGTTTATTCACCCAATGGGCCTTAAACTTTTAATTCAGTATGAATTTACAAAGCCACTTTGAATAAGCCATTTTGAATTTTCTTTTATTGGAAAATTGTCTCAAAGTGGAAATATAATGTAGGAATATAAACACCACCCATTGAGTCTCATTTTTTTTACCATGGCCCATATGGTCTCATATTTAGCTCAGTAGTCAACACTGTGGTGCTCTTTGCTTGAAATGATATCTTTATTTGAATAATATGGTTATCAAGATATTAGGGCTAAGTCTATTCCTTTGACAAGGATATCGATTCTAAAAGAATTTTTTAAATTTACAAAGAATGGAATCTACATAGACACCTAAATGGAAAAATGTTTATGGACAAAAACATCAAATGTGGTATGCCACTGAAGATATTTTCTAACCAATAAATTGAAGGAATGTGGAGATGGCTATGCTTCCCTGTACAAGGATAAGAATCAGACAACTTATCTACTTCAGCATTTCTCCATGATGAAATGCTGAAGCAGATCTATTGTCTTCCCTCAGGAAAGCAGATGAGTTGGTTCTTGCCCTTTGAATATTGTCTCCATTAAACTTAATAAACCTACCATTATTATCACTACTAGAATTCCTATGTTAGAGGCACTTGGCCAGAGGCAGTCAAGAAAAAATGCCTCTGTATTATATCAAAGAGGGAAGATTGATTGGATACTTTAGAGGCAATTTTTAATGCCTCTTTTGCTCTTCCAATTTTTGGGGGACCTGAAAGTAGTCGCTAATTTAGGTTTTGGCACTCAAACACCATTGTGTGCACAACACGAAAATTCTCTAGGCAGACTCTTCACTCTTGACAACACAAAAACTTTCTCTCTTTCTTCTTCCTCTCTTTTCTCTCTCAGCTGAACTGAACGACTTCACTTTCTCACAAGGAAAAACGTGGTTCCTCTGTTCATTCTTCTTCTTCTCATTTCTCTCTTTTTTCTCCCATTTCTTTTCTGTACGTTCTCTTTACTCTCATCTTTTCCTCCTCTCTTTCTCTCCCATAGAAATCCTTTTTTCTTTACCCTCAAGAGATTTGAAATACCAGGAACGGTTAGGAAAGAAAGAAGCATTCAACCCAATGCTTGGATTATTCGGTAGTTGGGATTAAGGTTAGAGCCTCAGATTCATTTGGATACATTTCTTATTTTATTTTTGTGCATCTCAGTTTGTTGTATTACTAATTTCATTACACAATGCCCTAGTTGAACTCAAATCTGCCACTGTGGTTATCGATTGCCAAAGTGTTCAGCAATTGCTCTTTAGAAGAGGGTGTTGCCAGTCTAGTTTTGTTCGTTGGTTAGCATACAACAACAGCCACACGTCTGAGTAGCACAACACTTGGACTGGGTTTCAGCTCAGAACAATATATTTTCTTTTAATATTTTAAGTATAATTTATTAGTTGTATCTCTGATTTTCATTCTGGACAAGTAATTCTGGGATTTTACTTGGATGGTTGGACATCTTATCCTTTGGTCACCTAATTTTTGGTGGATAGTTTTCTAAATTTCTGGTATGAAAATTTGTATTTTCTTGTTTTAACTGGTTACGCTATGTGCTTCGAAAGTAAATAAATTGGGAAAAATTGCAGAGTCAAGACATTCTTTTTTTATTTAGAAGAAAAGATAAATAATTCATTAATTGTCTAAACAGTAAACATATTTACATATAGTCCCCTAGAAGATAACTGATTTGAACAGTTGAAGAATTTTGGAAATACTTACTAGAACATTGTCCTTTAATCCTTTTTTTTTCTTGGAATTATACACTTCTTTCTAGACCATATGCAGAATCCATATTGTTGTTTCTTCAACACTGCTGTGAAATACTTTGTATTGGAATGATTTTTTTTGTTTTGGTAGACCATCTATTCCAACCACAAGGCTGTCTTTCATTTAATTTCTGGCATGACTGTTCATTTGAATTACAGGGCCTGTGAGAACTATTACTTGAAGTTTCTGCTGTTAGCAGAACTTCTGGGTACAAAACAAACAGAAAACAAAAAAGTAGAAGAGAGAAGAAGAGAAGAAGAGAAGAGGAGGAAGGAAAGGAGAAAGAGAGCAGAGGAAGAGCAAGAGAGTGATGGGCGAAAATCACTTACTGCCGCCCAAGGCAGTATTATTTATATGTTCAACATAACATTAGGTAAAAGGACAAAAATACCCTGCTACCTACCTCATGGTTTGTATAATAAGTTAGTTCATGAATAGGTGCTGAGATCAGCAAGTTACATATCAGAGGCGACATAGGGCAAACAAACATCTTGAGAAGCAACTTTCTCGTGGATGGGATTATGAGCAATATTGATAGCAGCTTGGTTATCACAATACAACTTTAACGGTTTCTCATACTCAATCCCTATTTCCTTAAGAAGAGATCTTAGCCATAACACTTCAACCACACAATGGGCCATGGACCTGTATTCTGCCTCGACACTTGAACGGGCAACAACATTTTGCTCTTTACTACGCCATGACACAAGGTTACCTCCGACAAAAGCACAATATCCTGAAGTCGATCTTCTATCATCAACACAGCCGACCCAATTAGCACCTGTATACACCTCAATTTTCATATGACCATTATTTTTAAAGTGTATTTCCCGACCTGGACATTTCTTCAAGTAAGCAAAGATTCTTTCCATAGCCAATAAATGAGTGGTTTTAGGAGAATGCATGTATTGATTGACCACACTAACAGCATAAGAGATGTTAGGGTGAGTGAGACATAGATAAAGGAGATTTCCAACTAGTCATTGGTACATTGCTTTGTCTACAAGAGGCTCACTCCCTTCAACACTTATCTTATGATTTAGCTCAATGGGTGTGTCTGCGGGTATAACTCCTAGTTTCTTAGTGTCCTTAAGAAGATCAATGACATATTTCCTCTATGAAATAAAGATACCATGTCTAGAGCTGGCCACTTCAATTACCAAGAAATAATATAGATCACTAAGGTCTTTCACTTCAAATTCCGCATGAAAGAATTGTTTGAGAGAATCAATCTCATCAGGATCACAACCAGTCACAACAATGTCATCAACATACACTACAAGAAGGGTGAGAGAAGTACCATATCTCTTAATGAAAAGAGTATGATCGGAGTGGGCCTGTACATAACCAAACCTTTCAGGAGCCAATCTAAATCTGTCAAACCAGGCTCTTGCAGTGTTTTAAAAGTCGCGCCTCAGGCGTGCCTAGGTGCAGAGGTGAGGTGCATTCCAGGCCATATGCCTCGCTCAAGCTAAGGCGCATGCACCTCAGGAAGGCGCTCGCCTTGGTGCCTAGGCGTGCACCTTAGGCCAAGCGCCAGGTGGCCCAGGCGAGTGTCTTATCAAGGTTTTCAAATTTTTGTATATTTTTATTTAATAGATAATTGTTAGCATCTATAAAAAGTGTTTTTCTTTTATTTTTTTAAACCTATTGCATATCATATAGTAAAAATAATAAAAATAGAGGGGGAAAGTATCAAGAAAATTTCCTAAAACAAGAAAAAAAGAGGGAGACGAACTGTTTTCTTGCAAAGGCTGGAAGAGGAAGGAACTCAAGGAGAACAACAATTGCATGGTTGAACTCCAAGAGGAACAATAGTGTACTATTGCCATATTCAATCGAAAATAGGTATTCTCTTCATCTTCATCTTCTTCTTCTTCTAGAACTGTTTTGGATTGTGAAACAAGGGCTCCGCCCTAGTCTTCTTCTTCCAGTTCGTTTCTGTTTTTCCAGTTCATCTTCTTCACTGTTTATTTACTTTTTTTTTTCTTTTTTCTCTCTAGTTTGTTCCAAAAACGAGGGCTCTGCCCCTCCTCTTTCTTCCTTATTCATCATTTCATTGATTTTTTTTTCATTGTTGTTTTAAGTCGAAAGCAGGGGCTCTGCCCCTTCGCCTTCTTCACTGTTTATTTACTTTTTTTTTCTTCTTTGCTCTCTAGTTTGCGCCATAAATAGGGGCTCCACCCCTCCTCCTCTTTCTTCCTTGTTTTTATTTTTTTTCATTACTGTTTTAAACCGATAACAGGGGCTTTGCCCCTTCTTCTTCACTGTGTTTGCACCAAAAACAGGGGCTCCGCCCCTTCTTCTTCATTGTGTTTGTACCGAAAGACAGGGGCTCTACCCTTCTTTTGCACTATGTTTACACCAAAAATAAGGGCTCCGCCCCTCTTCCTCCTTTCTTATTGTTCATTGTTTTTTTTTTCAATGATTCCATCACTGTTTTAAACCGAAAACAGGGGCTCCACTCCTTCATCTTCTTCACTGTGTTTGCACCAAAAATAGGGGCTACGTCCCTTCATCTTCTTCACTGTATTTGCAGTTTTGCACGAAAAATAGGGCACATTTTTGCAATCATTATAAACAAAAAATATTCCCTAATCTTTTGGAACTAAAATACTAAAATTCTGAATTTCTTTATTAGTAACATTGAATTTTCCGAAAAAGAATAAACAATAGACAGCCTTTTCATAGAACTTTTTATCAATATTATTCTTCAAAAGCAACAATTGGAGTATTTGATTTCCTATTTCACAAAGCACTGTGGGCTTCACAAGAACTTGATTTTGCTTTTTTTTTTTTCTTTCACAATTCCACATGTCCACTTTATTTTTATTTCTTCCACAGTTGCTGTTTGCATTAAAAACAACCCCTTTCTTCCTCCCTGCTTTATTTCTTTGTTTTTAGTTTTTTTTTTCTTTCCATTGGTTTCCTGATTCCATTAATTTTATCATTTTATACATTATTTATTTATTTCTTTTACTGATTTATTTTAATTTTATCATTAGTGTTTTGTAGTTTTGTGCAAGAATATTTAATAAGAAATGGCTGATGTGAGTGCTAGTCAGGAAGAAAGCCAAGGAACTCAAGGAAATAGAAGGGATCTAGCTTAGAGATATTGTCACTTGCAAGATCCCAAGAATACCAATGCAGTGGCATATAATTTTCGTGAAAAAATTACTAATGGGGGAATTTATAGAGCCAAGGAACACATCATTGGTGGTAGGAGGAATACAAAAGCTTGTACTAAATGTCCTAAAGATGTGAGAGAAGAGATCTTGGCTTATATGAACAAAAAAAATCTGTGAAAGAAAGAATGAGTGGGGAAGAAGAGGGCACTCACATTTTAGATTTTGATGACTTTAAGAATATGATTGAAGATGAAGATGATGTTCACATACTTGGAGTTAGTGGCCAAGGGAGATCTGGTAGTGTAAATGCAACTTCAAAGACTAGGCCTTTGGGGTCTATGACTAAGAAGTTGTGGAAATGAGAAGGGAGTAGAAGAGATTGAAGCAAACAACCATTAGTGATGCATATAACAAAGACGTAAGAGAACAAGTTTCTATACGTGTTGTTAGATGGTTCTATCAAGCAGGTATTCCCTTAAATACCATTCGTTTAAAAAGTTTTGAGGCAATGTTGGAGGCAGTTGGACAATATGGGCCGGGATACAAACCCCCAATGAGATGTGAGTTTCTCTTTTGAAAAAAGAAGTGGAACACACAAAGACATTATTGTAGCACCACAAGGAGGCATGGGAAAAGTGGGGCTGTTCTTTAATGTCTGATGGGTGGATGGATAGAAAAAACAGGACCCTCAAACTTTTTGGTCTATAGTCGTGCTGGGACCATGTTTATAGAAAGTATTGATGCTTCAAATGAGGTGAAAACAGCTGACAGATTGTTTTTATTACTTAACAAGATGGTGGAGAAAATAGGGGCAAAGAATGTTCTTCAAGTGATCACAGACAATGCTTCAAACTATGTTTTAGCTGATAAGTTTTTTTTACTTTTATAATTTCTTTATTGTTATTTGTTCTTATTTTTTGTAGTCTTTAATTTTTCAATTTACACATGTTTGATTATTTTATTATGTTATTGCCTCTAGGGAAATTTTTGATGGCAAAACACCTGATTTTGGAAGATATTGGAAAGTTGCCAATTATAAGTAAAACAATTGAAAGGGCTATTGAACTTACAAGATATATTTATAAACATCCGAGGTTGTTAAATTTAATGAGGAAGTACACAAACCAAAGAGAGTTACTTTGGCCAGCAAAGGCCCGCTTTGCCACTTCCTTTCTCACTTTGAGCATTTATAAATAGAAGAAGAACTTGAGAGATCTTTTTAATTCAAAGGATTTGAATGAAAGCAAGTGGGTGAAGGAAATAAAGGGTAAAAGGGTAGAGGAGATGGTGATGATGCCCACTTTTGGGAATAACGTCATCTTCACACTTAAGGTGTGTAGTCCACTTGTGTGGGTCTTGAGATTGGTGGACCATGGGAACAAGCCTTCAATGAGTTACATTTATGAAGCCATGGATAGGGCAAAGGAAGCCATTGCAAGTGCATTTGGTGGATATGAGGAAAAATATAAACACATTTTTGAAATCATTGATAAGAGGTGGGAGTGTCAACTCCTCCAGCCATTGCACGCAACAAGCTTTTACTATGATGATGCTGAAAGGATTAATTTAGATGAAGAAATCATCATTGGGCTTTCTAAAGCAATTGAGTTGTTTGAAAAGGATAGAAACAAGTTTCTACTTCCTGGTGTATTGACTCTGGGGCTTCAACTCATGCGTGAAACTTATTGCAGGGGTTCAAGATAAGCAGAAGACTGAGTGACGGAGAAGTGACGCTCTACTTGGGGACTTCTGTAACAGTTGTAGCTACAGATATAGGAACTGTAGAACTAGTTTTCAGAGAAGGAACAATTGTACTTAAAGATTGTTTTTTTGTACCTAATTTAAGAAGAAATTTGATTTTTGTCTCAAAATTGTGTATCTTATTCAGTAGTGTGATTACTATTAAACGGAATAACAAATTCCTCACATACGGAGAACTTGAGAACGGTCTCTATGTTTTCCATCATTCTCTGGAAACAAACATTACCGAAACTATATCGAAAATAATCCCCAAGAAGAGGACCCCTAATACAGTGAATCCCACGTGCCTGTGGCATTATCGACTTGGCCATATTAATGTAGATCGTATCACAAGGTTGGTAAATGATGATCATTTGAATTTTTTAATTGTAGAAGATCTTCCAACTTGTGAACCTTGCCTTCAGGGTAAGATGACGAAGCGGCCATTTACTAGTAAGCCTAAAAGATCTACAGGCACACTTGACCTTATACATATTGATGTATGTAGTCCCCTGAATGTTAGGACACATAACCAACATGTTTATTTTATAACCTTTACCGATGATCAATCACGGTATGGTTACGTGTATCTAATGAGACATAAGTATGATTTTTTTGAAAAGTTCAAAGAATTAAGACAAGAAGTCGTGAAACAGTTAGGGACAGAATTTAAGACCCTTCGATCAGATCGAGGCGACGAGTACCTGATGAGAATAAAAATTATCATATTTTTATCCCTCAATATTCAGTCTTTTATACTTAATTAGTATTTAATTGGACTCACTATTCTTGTATTTCGATTTAGGGCACGAAAGAAGGCATTATGGGAAAAACAAGGCTAATGGGTAATTTTACACAGTTTCGGCACTGCGAGATAATTTGGGCATAACTCTCCCATCCGGACTCCGATTGAGAAGATTCAAGATGCATTGGAAAGATAAAGAAAAACTCTACAACTTTCATGTTTTGAGTTTTGATAGATTTAGACTGCATCGATGTCAAAATCGGGCCCGAAGAGAAGCCCAGTTCGTAGTTGAAACCCAGTTCGTAGAGAAGCTTTGCAGCGACCTAATTCATTAAGGAAGCCCAATACAAATGCAAGAATAAGACACATCAAAGAGTCCTATCAGATTCAATTTTTTGTTGTATTTTTAGAAAGATAAAAGAGATTAGGATTACCAGTTAAGAGATAGGAGTAGATTAGATCTAATCTAAGCATTATCTCCCAATGGATAAAGAACTCCTAAGAGGAGAAGGAGACATCTCCCTCCTAATTCTATATAAAGGGGGGCGAACTAGCACTTAGGGCAGCACTCAGGGCCATCATCAAATCCTCCAAGAGAGCTTCAGCCTTCAAGAAGAGCAATCAATAACCAAGGAGGAAGAAGTAGAGTTCGCCCCTAGTCATCTGGAAGCTGCGATTTTATCGTGAAGTGTCTGTAAGGTTTTTATTTATGGTTAAAGGGTTAGGGAAGCTTTGATTCTATAAACATTGTGAGATCTAATTGATTTTTATTTCAATTCATTGTTTATGGGCATTCATATGTTTTCTGCGATTAACTGTGAGGATTATTTTTATTGATTAAGCAAGAAGGGCCCCTTGCTCATTCAATGAAAATAATCAATGGCTGATTGAACCTCCAGTTTCATATATGATTGGTAGGTTCAATCATGGTGGTAACTAACAGAAATTGATTGCAAAAAAGTTTTCGATCTATGTTAGGAAAATGTATGATCTGGTTTAAACGGTCCGAGCTTGTGAGATCGCTGACCAGAATTGGGTCTCTCCCCTCTTAATGCTATCAATAGATTAAATCCTAAGAGCTTGTTTAGGACTGTGTATTAATAAGAGAAGCAATCAAAGAACTTGTTTTGGTTGTCGAATAATATGAGTATAGACTGGCTGTTAGAGCTTGTTAATGACTATAACCAATTTATTTGTAAACATATGAATCTATCTTTGCATCGATGATCAATGATAAGAATCAAAGCTGAACTTGTCCCTTCAACTGGAAACTATCTCCCATCGATTTGATCTTTTGCTTTCTGTTATTTTCTTATTTTCCTTAGCTTTACAATCCCCTTACTTTGTTTACTTGGAAATAAATCCACCCAATCCCTATGGAGATGACTTTGCTCATCACTATCTACAAATTATTTAATTGGAGCAAGACTATTTATCTTTGGTTGGATTTGACACCCACCAGTACTTCTCTGACGAATTCAGGGATTACTTAAAGGAAAATGGGATTGTATCACAACTAGCTCCTCCTGCTACACCACAATTAAACGGTGTGTTAGAGAGGAGAAATCGGACTCTATTAGATATGGTTCAATCACTTTTCGTCCACTCAGAGTTACCTACATCCTTTTGGGGTTTTGCATTAGAGACTGCGATTTACGTGTTAAATCTGATTCCAACCAAATCTGTTCCTAAGATTCCGTACGAGCTATAGACCAGTAAGAAACCAAGTGTAAGACACTTAAGATTTGAGGTTGTCTAACACATGTTAAAAGAACTAGTGTTGACAAATTGGAATCCAAGACCAATTGTTGCCAATTTGTAGGTTACCTCAAAGGCTTTATAGGTTACTTGTTTTATGATCCAAAAGAGCAAAATGTGTTTTGCAGTCGAAATGCCCATTTCTTAGAAGAAGATTACATCCTGGATAATCATCATCAAGAAGTTGCTCTTGATGAGGAGAGCCCAGGGGTAGTGGGAGATGTCCCACCAGCTCTAGAAAATAACCAACTTAGAAATCTACCCAGGTTTCCAGACCTCCAGTTCGTTACAACTATGACCAAGAAATTTACTTGGTGGAAGCCACAACTAGTGAGGAGGATCCCGTGACTTGTTCGAAAGCTATGTTGGACAGATTCCTTGAAGTGGTAGATGTCATTAGAGCTGAAATAGACTCAATGGAGACCAATGGAGTCTGGACTCTAGCAGATCCACTCCTTAGAGTAAAGGCAATTGGTTGCAAATGGATCTATAAGAGGAAGAAGGGTTCCGACGGTAAAGTTGAGACCTATAAGGCTCGTCTTGTGGTGAAAGGATACACTCAGAAAGAGGGAATCGATTATGAGGGAACCTTTTCGCTTGTGGCCATGCTTAAATCCTTTAGGATCCTGCTAGCTATAGCAGCATACCACGACTACGAAATTTGGCAAATGGATGTCAAAACCACATTCCTGAATGGGGATCTTACTGAACATATCTATATCCAGCAATTGCAAGGCTTTATAGCTGCAGTTCAGGAACACATGGTATGTAAACTCAACCGATCCATATATGGACTTAAGCAAGAATCTAGGAGTTGGAACATCCGGCTTGACTCTACCGCCACACAGTTTGACTTTGATTAGAATTCAGATGAGCCCTGTATTTATAGGAAGACCCGTGGGGATAAGGTTACATTCTTGGTTCTGTATGTAGATGACATTCTACTCATTAGAAATGATGTAGGAATGTTTACTACGGTGAAAGTGTGGCTTTCACAGCAATTCTCCATGAAAGATCTTGGAGAAGCCTCCTACATATTGGGTCTTCGACTCTATAGAGATAGATCGAAGAGGATAATAGGATTATCCGGGTCTGCTTACATTGACAAGATTGTCCAAACATACAGAATGGAGAACTCCAAGAAAGGAAATGTTTCTTTCAGGAATGGAGTCACTCTCTCCAAGGGTATGTATCCCAAGACTCCCAAGGAGATTGAGGGCATGAAGAAGATTCCCTATGCCTCAGTTGTAGGGAGCATCATGTATGCCATGTTGTGCACTCGTCCTGACATTGTTCAGGCAGTGAGTGTGGTAAGTAGATACCAGTCTAACCCAAAATAGGAACATTGGACTGCTGTGAAAACATACTAAAATGCCTTCGAAGGATAAAAGGAGTTTTGTCTGGTATTCGATGATAGTTCACTACAGATTGTCGGATATATAGATACTGACTTCTAGTTAGACTCAGATGATAGAATGTCTACATTTGGTTATATCATCATAATGGGGGTCCTGAGTAGTAAAAGTAACAATCCACAACCCAAGTCGAGCACATTGCCGTAAGTGAAGCTGCCTAATGAATGAAGGTGTTCATTATAGAATTTAGAATTCAGCAAATCACCCATTCCACTTTTGTGTGACAACAATGGATCTACGGGAGATTGATGTTAAAAGGTAGCATCAGTGGAGAATGTGGCAGACCCATTGACTAAGCCACTAGCACAGAAAGTGTTTGAGAAACACGTGGAAAGTCTGGTACTCTAGCTTGTACCTGATTGGACCTAAGTGCAAGTGGGAGCTGTTAGACAGTTATGCCCTTAGCTCCAATCAGATTGATGTACCTTTTGACATTTATTGAAAATGAATAAAGTACCTAATTGATTCATGTCATTGTGGTGTGTTTCTATGTAGTACCCTTAAACTAGACACCTATGAGACTCATGCTATTTTAGAACCTTCAAAGCCGTTGGATGGATCTGGGGAGATTTATCCTACCAAGGCTGGCACTGATGTACCGCCAAGTTGGTTGGGGTGGTTAGTCTCAGCTGCTAGGGTGAGACCTGAGGTACATGTAGTGTGGGTTTTCTTGAAACCCTGAACTGGACCAAAATTCCATTATTGCCCTAAACCTTGGAGGTAGATGGGCAAAACTTGAATGTTACACTTAACCCCTAGATTCGATTATGGTACTGCACTAGGTGTCAGATTGGGCTGCCTTTGATATTCCAATCAGTGAAATCCTTAGAGGGGGTCAAAACCTGGGTATGTTGGGACAGTCTGAGTATTTACCTGATTAGGTGATCATAGTGCAGGATCAGCCCCTTTGTCGGACAAAGTGAATGATCGGGAAATGCACTCTCTTTGATGGAAACCTAAACTACCGGCAATTGATTTCAAATTATTGAGATTTGTTTTTTGCAAAATATATTTATACATAGATATACATATATATTATGGTTTCACAAAATAATTGCAAAAATGTTTTAATTCTCGGGATCCATGTGAGTAAAGAGTGCAACACTGTACTTTGCAACCGAGGGAGAGGTTCTCTCTTATCGGGTAGTGTATGATCATTAAGGGATGAGAGGTTAAATGTAAGACCATTTAGGGATAATAAATCTGATGGCCTAATCTCACATTTGCCCACAGTCCTTGGGCCTTCATAAGATAGTTAGACCCAAGGACCATTTAGTATAAATGTTGGGCCCATTAAGAGTTCATAGTGATGGGCTCAGGGGTTTACAGTCTTCTACATTGAATTTGGCCAGGCCTTGTAACAAAGGCTGGATTGAACCCATGTGGTTGATGTGTAGATCAATGTTTGGGTTCCACGCCATACAAAGAGAGTCAACTAGGAGCAATTTAGGAGCTTAAGTGAGCACATAAGCTTAATGGGCCTAAAGCCCAATTCAAACTGTTAGACTGTTGTGCCTTTTAGCTCTAATCAGATTGATGTACCTTTTTGACATTTATTGTAAATGAATAAAAGTACATAATTGATTCATTCATTGTGGTGTGTTTCTGTGTAATACACTTAAAATGGATACTTAATGCAACTCGTGTTAGTTTAAAATCTTCACAGCCGTTGGATAGATCTAGGGAGATTTATCTTCCCAAGGTTGACATTGATGTGCTGCCATGTTGGTTAAGGTGTCTTGTCTCAGCTGCCAGGGTGAGACCTGAGGTACATGCAGTGTGGGTTTTCTTGAAACCCTGAACCATACCAAAATTCCAATATTGCCCTAAACCTTGGAGATAGATGGGCAAAAATGGAAAGTTACACATGACCCCTAAACTCGATTATGGTATTGCACTAGGTGTCGGATTGGGTTGTCTTCAATATGTCAATTAGTGAAATCCTTAGAGGGGGTCAAAACCTAGGTATGTTTAGACAGTCTGAGAATTCATTTGAGTGGGTGATCATAGTGACAGGATCAGCCCCTTTGTTGCACAAAGTGAATGATCGGGGATGCACTCTCTCAGATGGAAACCTAAACTGTCGGCAGTTGATTTCAACCGTTGAAATTTGTTTTGCAAAATATATTTATATAAAGATATACATATGTATTATCGTTTCAAAATGTTTGCAAAATATTTTAATTCTAGGGATCCATGTGAGTAGAGAGTGCCGCATTGTTCCTTGCAGCCGAGGGAGAGGTCCTCTCTTATAGTGCAGTGTATGATCATTAAGGGCTGAGAGGTTAAGTGTAAGATCATTTAGAGATAATAAACCTAATGGGCTAATCTCATATTTGCCCACAGTCCTTGGGCCTTCATAAGATGGCTAGACCCAAGGACCATTTAGTGTAAATGTTGGGCCCATTAAGAGTACATAGTGATGGGCTTAGGGGTTCACCGTCTCTTACAATGAATTCGGCTAGGCCTTGTAACAAAGGCTGGGTTGAACTCATGTGGTTGATGTGTAGATCAATGTTTGGGTCCCATGCCATACAAAGTGAACAAATAAGCTTAATGGGCCTAAAGCCTAATTCGAATTGTTAGATAGTTATGTCCTTTAGCTCCAATTAGATTGATATACCTTTTTTACTTTTATTGTAAATTATTAAAAGTACATAATTGATTCATGTCATTTTGGTGTGTTTCTGTGTAATACCCTTAAACTGAACACTTAATGAGACTCGTGTTAGTTTAGAATCTTCACAGCTGTTGGATAGATCTAGGGAGATTTATCCTGCTAAGGCCGACCCTGATGTGCTACCAAGTTGGTTGGGGTGGCTTGTTTCAGCTGCTAGGGTGAGACCTGAGGTACATGCAGTGTGGGTTTTCTTGAAACCCTAAAACAGACAAAAAATGTAGAATTGCCCTGGACCTTGGAGATAGATGGGCAAAACTGAAATGTTACACCTGACCCCTACACTCGATTATGGTATTGCACGGGGTGTCGGATTGGGTTGTCTTTGATATGCCAATCAGTGAGATCCTTAGAGAGGGTCAAAATCTGGGTATGTTGGGACAGTCCGAGAATTCATCTAAGTGGATGATTATCGTGACAGGATCAACCCTTTGTTGGATAAAGTGAATGATCGGGGATGCACTCTCTCTGATGGAAACCAAAACTATTTTTAGTTGATTTTAACCGTTGAAATTTGTTTTGCAAAATATATTTATATAAAGATATACATATATATTTTAGTTTCAAAATGTTTACAAAATGTTTTAATTTCCAGGATCCATGTGAGTAGAGAGTGCAACATTGTTTCTTGCAGCCAATGGGCTAAGAGGTTAAGTGTAAGAACATTGAGGGTAATACCTGTGAAGGGATGAGAGATCCATCGTATGAACACCCAGATCTTGCGGAATAAGAGGGTGAATTTCAGAAATTTTTCTCTCCCTTCAACTAGGAATCACATTCTCTATTTAGAAAAACATATTTTTCAAGGATCAATCTTGAACCATGAACCAAACCAGATTTGAACCAAAAGGAGTAGGAGGGAGGATGTACCTGATACGGAGAAACAGTATCTCCCAATGGAGGTGTTCACGCCCAAGGAATGATCCAAAATCTGCTTCCACTGAAGATGTTGCAGTGCAGGATGGAGCAGAATCAGCAATGTTCTTCCAAAAGAACTTGACCCTTCGCAAAAATCAACTGGATGGCTTGTGAGTACAGCTCCAATCAATCTTTTCCCAAAAGATTGGTATCAAGATCAGATCTTGATTTCTCCCAAGAACTGGAGATTGAACTGAAGGTAATGGCGGCAGCAGTAAGGAGGCAGCAAGAGAGTATTCGCAGGGTGCAAAATTCTCTCTTCTTATGATTTCAGCACTGAAGAGGATCTCAATCTGTGTCTTCTAAAAGCTGTTGCCCCCTCCTTTCTTTTGTTAACCTAAAAAGATCAGCTCCTCATCCAATTAGGAGCTGCTTATCCAAATCATATTTGGATCAGCCTTCTCTTTAGGTGATAAGGATAAACCCTTATCTTATCTGCCGATTAGATTAGCTTTCTTCTAAACTCATTAGGAGGTTTCTAGATCTGAATCACATTTAGATCTGGACTCTATGAGTGGATAGGGTCAAGACCCTATCCTATTTGCTAATCCATCTCAGAATTCGCCCCATTATTAACTAATAAAATAGCCCAGTTCGAAATGAGCTTTAAGCCCATTAAGCTTATGTGCTCACGTAACCTTCCCAATTGCTGCCTAGTTGCGCTTCCTTGTTTGGCGTGGGACCCAAACATTGATCTACACATCAACCACATGGGTTCAGCCCAGCCTTTGTTACAAGGCCTGGCCGAATACACTGTTATGGACAGTGCACCCCTTAAAACCCATCTTATGGGCTCTATGGGCCTAACACTTACCCTAAGTGGTCCCTGGGCCAAGCCACCTTGTAACACCCAGGGATTGTGGGCAGATGCAAGATTAACCCATCAGGTATTATCCTCAACGGTCTTACACTTAACCACTCAGCCCATAATGATCATACACTGTCCGACAAGAGAGGACCTCTCCCTTGGCTGCAAGGAACAGTGTTGCACTCTCTACTTATATGGATCACGGGAATTAAAACCTTTTGCAAACATTTTAGAAACCATAATATATATACTTTTATATCTCATATAAAATATATTTTGCAAAACAAATCTCAACGTTTGAAATCGGTTGCTAGAAGTCTTGGTTTCAATCAGAGAGAGTGCATCCCCGATCATTACCCTTGTTTGACAAAGGGGCTGATTCTGTCACTATGATCACCCACTCAGATGAATTCTTAGGCTTTCCCAACATACCCAGGTTTCGACCCCCACTAAGGATCTCATTGATTGGTACTCAAAGGCAGTTCAATCCGACAACTAGTGTAGTATCATAATTGAGTATAGGGGTCGGGTGTAACTTTCTAGTTTTGCCCATTAATCTTACACTGCATCTGCCTAGGGTCTCACCCCGGTAGCTGAGACAGGCCACCCCAACCGACTTGGTGGCACATCAGTGTCAGCCTTATCATGATAGGTCTCCCCAGACCGACTCACTGGCTGTAAACATTCTAAATTAACACGAGTCTCATTAAGTGGCCAGTTTAAGGGTATCACATAGAAACATACCAAGAGAATATGAATCAAATATGTACTTTTATTCATTTACAATAAACTCATAATGTACATCATTTTGATTGAAACTAAGGGCATCAGAACTGTCCAACAACTCCCATTTGCACTTAGGTCCAATCAGGTATAAGCTGAAGTCCCATGATTTCCACGTGTTTCTCAAACTATTTCTGTGATAGTGGCTTCATCAATGGGTCTGCTACATTTTCTGTTGATGCTACTTTCTGAATCAGGACGTCCCTTCTACCAACAATCTCCCGCAGTATGTGGTACTTCCTCTTGATGTGCTTTGATTTCGAGTGGGCTCGTGGATCCTTAGTCTGAGTAATGGCTCCATTGTTGTCACACAACAACGGGATGGGTGATGTGTTGGACGGAACTACTCCAAACTCGTGAACGAACTTATTCATCCACACGACTTCTTTGGTAGCTTCGCTTGCGGCAATGTACTCGGCCTCGGTCGTGGAGTCTGCAATGGACCCCTGTTTGCTGCTTTTCAAGCAAACAGCACACGATCCTATCGTGAAAACATATCCAGATGTAGATTTTCTATCATCTAGATCCGATTGGAATCGGCATCAGTATACCCTTAGATCTGTGGTGAACTACCATCGAATACCAGACAAAACTCTTTTGTCCTTCGAAGGTACTTAAGTATGTTTTTCACAGCAGTCTAGTGCTTCTGCCCTGGGTTGGCCTGGAATCTATTTACCACACTCACTGCCTGAGCATTGTCAGGATGAGTGCCCAGCAAGGCATACATGATGTTCTCAACGACAGAGGCATAGGGAACGTCCTTTATGCCCTCAATCTCCTCAGAGGTCTTGGGAGACATCTTCTTGGAGAGAATGACTTCGTGCCTGAAAGGAACATTTCCTTTCTTGGAGTTCTCCATGTTGTATCTTTTGACTATTTTGTCAATGTAAGCAGATTGGGATAATCCTATTATCCGCTTCGATCTATCTCTATAGAGTCGAAGACCCAGTATATAGGAGACTTCTCCAAGATCTTTCATGGAGAATTGTTGTGAAAGCCATACAGAACCAAGAAAGTAATGTTATCCCCACTGTACTTCCTATAGACACAGGGTTCATCCGGATTCTGTTTGAAGTCAAACGATTTGACAGCAGAGTCAAAACGGATGTTCCAACTTCTAGAACCATGCTTAAGTCCATAAATGGATCTATTGAGTTTACATACCATGTGTTCCTGACCTGTAGCAATGAAGCCTTGCGGCTGCTGCATGTAGATATCTTTAGTAAGATCTCCATTCAGGAATACAGTTTTGACATCCATTTGCCAAATTTCATAATCATTGTATGCTGCTACAACTACCAGGATCCTAATGGATTTAAGCATGGCCATAGGCGAAAATGTTTCCTCATAATCGATACCCTCTTTCTGAGTGTACCCTTTTGCCACCAGACGAGCTTTGAAGGTCTCAACTCTACCATTGGCGCCTTTCATCCTCTTGTAAATCCACTTGCAACCGATTGCTTTTACACCGGAGGGCGGATCTACTAGAGTCCAGACTCCATTGGTCTCCATTGAGTCCATCTCAGCTCTCATGGTCTCCACCCACTTTTAGGAATCTATGTTCAACATAGCTTCCGCATAAGTCACGGGATCCTCCTCACTAGTCAAGGTTTCCACCAGGTAACTATCCTGGTCAAAACCATAACGGACTGGTGGCCTGGATACCCGAGTGGATCTTCTAGGTTGGTCACTACCTAGAACTTGTGGGGCATCTCCCACTGCTCCTGAGCTCTCCTCATCAAGAACTACTTCCTGACGAAGAGTGTCCAGCTGCAGAACACTTTCTGCTGCATTTCAGCTGCAGAACACTTTCTGCTCACTTGGGTCATAGAATTGGTAACCCATAGAGCCTTTTGTGTAGCCTACAAATAGGCAACGAATGGTCTTGGATTCCAACTTGTCTACACTTGTTCTTTTAACATGTGCTGGAGAACCCCAAATCTTTAAGTGTTTGACACTTGGTTTCTTTCCGGTCCAAAGTTCATATGGAGTGTTTGGAACTGATTTGGTTGGAACCCGATTCAGCACGTAAATCGTAGTCTCTAATGCGTAACCCCAAAAGGATGTGGGTAACTCTGAGTGTAGGAGAAGTGACCAGACCATATCTAATAAGGTCTTATTCTTCCTCTCTTAAACACCGTTAAGTTGTGGTGTAGTAGGAGGAGCCAAGTGTGATACTATCCCATTGTCCTTTAAGTAGTCCCTGAATTCGTCAGAGAGATACTCGCCACCTCGATCTGATCGAATGTTTTAATTTCTCTCCCTAACTATTTATCGACCTCTTGTCTAAACTGTTTGAACTTTTCAAAGGATTCAGACTTGTGTCTCATTAGGTATACGTAATCATATCGTGAAAAATCATCTGTAAATATAATGAAATACACGTGTTGATTCCGTGTCCTAACACTCAGGGGACCACATACATCAGTATGTATAAGGTCAAGTGTGCCTGTACATCTTTTAGGCTTACCGTTAAATGGCCGTTTGGTCATCTTACCTTGTAGGCAAGGCTCACAGGTGGGAAGATCTTCTACTGTTAGAAAATCTAAAGAACCATCTTTTACCAACCTTGTGATTCGGTCAACACCGATGTGGCAAAGTCGGTAATGCCACAGGCACGTGGGATTAACTGTATCTCGTACTCTTTTCTTGGGGATTTCAGCCGACGTAGTTTCGGTTATGTTAGTTTCTAGAGAAGGATGTAGAACATAGAGACCGTTCTCCAGTTCCCCGTATGTGATGAATCTGTTATTTCCTTTAATAGTAATCGTATTACTAAAGAAGACAGAATAACCATCTGCACACAGTTTTGAGAAATAAATCAAATTTCTCCTTAAATTTTGTACATAGAGACAATCTTTCAGTACAATAATTCATTCTCTAAAAATTAACTCCATGGTTCCTATGGCCGCGGCTGCAATAGTTGCAGTAGTCCCCAAGTAGAGCGTGACTTCTCCTTCACTCAGCCTTCTGCTTACATTGAACCCCTGTAGTGAGTTACACGCATGAGTTGAAGCCCCGGAGTCAATACACCATGACGCAGAAGCTACCAATAGATTCGTTTCTATAACACAAGATTCGAAATTACCTTTCTTGTGTTCGGTCTTCTTACAGAAATGACAGGCATCTAATGCCTTGTCTTTCCTTTGTTTCTTGGGTTCGGCAGCCTTCTTCTAGGGCTTTCTCTTTTCCTTCTTTTTCTTGCCCGGTTTCCCAGCTTCAACAAGCATGGCAATGGGCTCTTCCCTTTTAATAAATTTTTTGGCCCTCTGCAACATATTGTTGAGTTCTTGCAAAGTAACGTTCAACTTGTTCATGTTGTAATTCATGATGAATAGATTAAAGGATGGAGGCAAAGAGTTGAGAATAGCATCGATCTGTGTTACCAGATCCAGCCCGGACCCAAGAGCCTCCAGTTCGTTGATATAACCCATCATCCGAAAACAATGGTCGTGAACTTGTTGGCCCTTGGACATCTTTACGGTCATGAACTATTTCAAGACCTTTTGCCGAGTAGAACGATTATGCTCTTCGTACATTGTCCAAGGAGGCAATGATGTAGCAGCGGGCAAGGGAGTTTTTCTCCTCCCATTCTTGGTATTCTCTTCTCCAGGCCTCAGAAGCCCTATCTCCCGGACGATCCGGGACAGGATTCTTGGCTACCTTATCCAATTTTTTAGAGGTTAAGACCAACATAAGGTTCCTGTACTAATCGGCATAGTTTGGGCCTTTCAGCTTGTTGTCATCAAGCAGCTTTGCAAATTGTCCGTTTTCCATTTTTTGATAAAAGAGCAAACATCAGTCCACAACCTAATTTGATTCATGTTCATTACAGAGATATGGATTTTAATCTACATTCCATTTCCATTTATTCATCTCTGAGATTTTCCTAATTTCTTAGTGACGGAGACTACGGGTTGTCTCTGGAAATGTGGGAAATCACATAGGGTGCATGGAGCCAACTGTTTCAGCTGCATAACCCCACCACCTTTCTGTGAAGGATCACATCCACTCATCATATGATCTTTCCCTTTGACCTCTGTCAAACAAGGTTCAGAGCCGCTTTCAGGTAAACCTTTCTGTCAAGTGAGTGCTTACCCATCATATTCAAGAACACCAAGGTACCGTGAGAGAGTTCCCATTTTCTGGTGAAGCCCCTCTCACATCGGTCTATAACACCCCTATTATCTTATGAAACACTCAGACAAGCCCAACAGCAAATGGATAGCCCATTTTCTAGTGCGTTTCCTCATTTCTGAAGGACCCATCCTCATGCTAATGATGGAAGGCCTTTAGAGAGTTCATCATATGAATCTCCCTATCACATGCACTCACATTAGCTGGAGGGAACAGTAAATTACGCCCCAGTTTGATCTAGGTCAGACCAAAGTGGCTCCCACTGACTTTCATAAAGCTAGATTTCGGTGGGCCCAAATCGGCTAGGCTCCCACACGTAACCTCTCCATGAGGTCTGGGGCCCGCCAGTGAGGGAGGTCATCCAATTACCAAAAGGGACACCATGGCAATGATGTATATTCAGCCATGGTGTGTGCAAGAGCCATTGTCGATTTAGCATGGGCCAAGCACTTATAGCCCATGTACGTAGCACATCACACATCCATACATCACATGCAAGGATAAATTGATCCAATCAATTAATTATCTGTAAAGCCCATTTGAAGCCCATTTTCAATCCATAATATTAACCATTAATATTATCCAGGTATATGGGCCGAATTAGGGTTGATGGGTTCGGCCCATATAGCTTTATCCGCAGAGTGGGCTTTTAGCAGTTTTAACAACTTAAAACTGGGCCTTTACAGGTTGGGCCGAATTAAGCATTTAATTAATCATCAATCCTCTGGCCCAGTAGTGGGAAAAATATGGCTGACTTTCAGCCTTAATCGAACCCTAGATTCGGTCCAAACAATTTGAACCAATCTTGGTTCGAATGGGTCTAAGGTTTGATCTTTAATTAAATCTTTAATTCAAGAAAATAATCTGAAATTAAACATTGATAAAAGAAAAACAAGAATCAGTTAAACAGGGTTGTTCGCACAATTCTCCCATATGCAAAATCTCCTTCTCTACGAAATCTCCTTCTCTGTGCCGCCATCTTCGATCCAAAATAAAATAAATAGAAATCCTAATTTCTATTAATAATTACATCAGATCGAATACCTATACATTCAGTCAAAAAAATAAAAAAAATATTTTATAGACCAAATAATCCATAAACTAGAAAATCGTAGGTCCCCTACGCAAATCAAGAATTCGATCTCCTCTTGTACGAACAACCCATAAATCAAGAAAATCATAAAGAACAAATCTAAACAATAATCAGATTTATGAAAAATAATTTCAGATTATTCGCCCATAAATTTTGGGACAATTTCCCAAAAAACTTTATCTACGCAAATTGCGTAGAATGCCTTCTGCCCATTTGCGCAGTTCAGATCTGAAATGAATTGGTTCAAGATTTGAACCATGGCTCTGATACCACTGAAGGGATGAGAGATTCATCAGATGGACGCCCAAATCTTGCGAAATAAGGTGGGCGAATTTCAAAAATTTCTCTCCCATTCAACTGGGAATCAAATTCCTTATTTAGAAAATCATATTTTCATGGATCAACCTTGAACCAAAAACTGAACCAGATTTGAACAAAAGCAGTAGGAGAGAATTATACCTGATACGAAGAAGTAATATCTCTCAATGGAGGTGTTAATGCCCAAGGAAGGATCCAAAGATTGCTCCCACTGAAGATGGCGTAGTGTAGGATGAAGCAGAATCAGTAGAGTTCTTCTCCAAGAACCTAGTCCTTTGCAAGAAATAGCAGGATGGCACGTGAGCACAACTTCCTATCAGTTCTTTCACAAAGAAATGATATCAAGATCAAATCTTAACTTCTCCCACTGAATTGGAGATCGAACTGACAAGGTAGGCGGCAGGAAGAAGGAGGCGGCAAGAAAGTGTTAGATAGTTTTGTATGCCCTTATCTTTAATCAGAATGATGTACATTTTGAGTTTATTGTAAATGAATAAAAGTACATATTTGATTCATGTTCCCTTTGTATGTTTTTTGTGTAATACCTTGAAACTGGACACTTAATGAGACTCGTGTTAGTTTAGAATGTTCATAGCCAGTGGGTCGGTCTGGGGAGACCTATCCTAATAAGGCTGACACTGATGTGCCACCAAGCCGCTTGGGGTGGCTTGTCTCAGCTGCCAGGGTGAGACCCTAGGCACATGCAGTGTAGGATTAATTGAATATTTGAATTGGACCAGATTTCTAGTATTGCCCTGGACCTTGGAGATTAATGGGCAAAACTGGAAAGTTACACCCGACCCCTAGACTCGATTATGATACTGCACTAGGTGTCGGATTGGGCTGTCTTTGATGTACCAATCAGTGAGATTCTTAGTGGGGGTCAAAACCTGGGTATGTTGGGACAGCCTGAGAATTCATCTGAGTGGGTGATCATAGTGACAGGATCAGCCCCTTTGTCCGACTAAGGTAATGATCGGGAATGCACTCTCACTGATGGAAACCAAGACTGCCGGCAACCGATTTCAATCGTTGAGATTTGTTTTGCAAAGTATATTTTATATGAGATATAAAAGTATATATATTATGATTTCTAAAATGTTTGCAAAATGTTTTAATTCCTGGGATCCATATAGGCAGAGAGTGCAACACTGTTCCTTGTAGCCGAGGGAGAGGTCCTCTCTTGTCAGGCAGTGTTTGATCATTATGGGCTGAGATGTTGAGTGTAAGACTATTGAGGATAAAACCTGATGGGCTAATCTTGCATCTGCCCATAGTCCCTAGGTGTTACAAGGTGGCTTGGCCCAAGGACCACTTAGGGTAAGTGTTGGGCCCATAGAGCCCATTTGATGGGTTTCAGGGGGTGCACTGTCCATAACAGTGTATTCGATCAGGCCTTGTAACAAAGGTTGGGCCGAACCCATGTGGCTGATGTGTAGATCAATGCTTGGGTCCCACGCTATATAAGGAAGCCCAACTGGGCAACAGATAGGAAGACTAAGTGAGCATATAACCTTAATGGGCCTTAAGCCCATTTCGAACTGGGCTAATTTAATGAGCTAAATATGGGGCGAATTCTGAGATGGATTAACAGATAGGATAGGGTCTTAACCCTATCCACTCAGAGAGTTCAGATCTGAATGTGGTTTAGATCTAGAAACCTCCTAATGTGATTAGGAGAAGGTTGATCTAATTTGCAGATAAGATAAGGGTTTATCCTTATCACCTAAAGGGATGTCTGATCAAAATATGATTTGGATCAGCAACTCCTAATTGGATTAGGAGCTGATCCTTTAGGGTTACAAAAGAAGGAAGGGGTGGCAACCTTTAGAAGAGATACTCACATCCTCTTCAGAGCTAAAAAACATAGAAGAAAGAATTAAGCAACCTTGCAGAATTCTTTCTTGCCGCCTACCTTGCCAGTTCGATCTCTAGCTGAGGGAGAAGTTAAGATTTGATCTTGATATCAGTTCTTTGTGAAAGGACTGATAAGAAGTTGTGCTCACGTGCCATCCTACTGTTTCTTGCGAAGGAATAAGTTCTTGGAGAAGAACACTACGGATTCTGCTCCATCCTGCATTGCGCCATGTTCAGTGGGAGCAGTCTTTGGATCCTTCCTTGGGCGTGAGCACCTCCATTGGGTGATATTTATTCTCTGTATCAGGTATAATTCTCTCCCGCTGCTTTTGTTCAGATCTGGTTCAGTTTATGGTTCAAGATTGATCCTTGAAAATATGATTTTCTAAATAGGGAATTCGATTCCCAGTTGAAAGGGAGAGAAAATTTTTGAAATTCGCCCATCTTATTCTACAAGATTTGGGCATCCATACGATGGATCTCTCATCCCTTCAGTGGTATCAGAGCCAGGTCCAAATCTTGAACCAATTTGTTTCAAATCTCAACCTGCGCAAATGGCCAGAAGGTGTTCTACCCGATTTGCGCAGATAAAAGATTTTGGGAAATTATCCCAAAATTTATGGGCGAATAATCTGAAATTAAATTTTACATAATTCTCATTATTATTTACAATTGTTCTTTATGATTTTCTTGATTTATGGGTTGTTCGTACAAGAGGAGATCGAATTCTTGATTTACGCAGGGAACCTGCGATTTTGCAGTTTATGGATTATTTTATTACTTTTGGACTGTAAAATAATTGTTTTTATTTTTTAGACTGAATGTATAGGTATTCGATCTGATGTAATTATTAATAGAATTTAGGATTTCTATTTATTTTATTTTTGATTGAAGATGGCGACGCATAGAAGAAGATTTCGTAGAGAAGGAGATTTCGCAGAAGGGAGAATCGCAATCTGCGATTTGCAGTTTGTGAAACTGCGCCCTGTGATCTAACCTCTATTTTCCAAGAAGGATTGTGCGAACAACGCTGATAGACTGATTCTTGATTGTTCTTTTATTAGTATTTAATTTCAGATTATTATCTTGAATTAAAGATTTAATTAAGGATCAAACCCAAGACCCATTCAAACCAAGATTGGTTCAAATTATTTGGACCAAATCTTGGGTTCGATCAAGGCTAAAAGTCAGCCCTAATTTTCCCTCTAATGGGCCCGAGGCTTGATAATTCTTTAAATAGTTAATTCGGCCCAACCTGTAAAGGCCCAATTTTAAATAGTTAAAATTGGTAAAAGCCCACTTAACCCTTAAAGCTATATGGGCCGAACCCTTTAGCCCATATACCTAGATAATATTAATGGTTAATATTATGGATTCAAATGGACTTTATAGATAATTAATTGATTGGATCAATTTATCCTTGCATGTGATGTATGAATGTGTTATGTGCTACGTACATGGGCCATAAGTGCTTGGCCCATGCTCAATCGATAGTGGCTCTTGCGCACACCATGGCTGAATGCACATCATTTCCATGGTGTCCCTTTTGGTAATTGGATGACCTCCCTCAATGGTGGGCCCCACACCTCATGGAGAGGTTACGTGCGGGACCCTAGCCGATTTGGGCCCACTGAAATCTGACTTTATGAAAGTCAGTGGGAGTCACTTGGGTTTGACCTAGATCAAACTAGGGCGTAATTGATTGTTCCCTCCAGCTAATATGAGTGCATGTGATAGAGAGATTCATATGATGAACTCTCTAAAGGCCTTTCATCATTAGCATGAGGATGGGTCCTTTAGTAATGAGGAAACGCACTAGAAAATGGGCTATCCATTTTCTGGGAGGGGCTTTACCAGAAAATGGGAACTCTCTCACGGTACCTTGGCGTTCACGAATATGATGGGTAAACACTCACTGGACAGAAATGTTTACCTGAAAATGACTCTGAACCTTGTTTGACAGAAGCGAAAGGGAAAACTCATATAATGAGTGGATATGATCCTTCACAGAAAGGTGGTGGGGTTTTGCAGCTGAAATAGTTGGCTCCATGCACCTATGTGATTTCCCACATTTCTAGAGACAACTCGCAGTCTCCGTCACTGAGAAATGAGGGAAATCTCAGAGATGAATAAATGAGAATGGAGCGTAGATTAAAATCCATATCTATGTAATGAACATGAATCAAATTAGGTTGTGGACTGATGTTTGCTCTTTTATCAGAAAATGGCAAATAGACAATTTGCAAAGCTGCTTGAAGACAACAAGCTGAAGGGCCCAAACTATGCCGACTGGTACAAGAACCTTATGTTGGTCTTAACCTCTGAGAAATTGGACAAGGTAGCCAAGAATCCTGCATCGGATCGTCTGGGAGATAGGGCTTCTGAGGCCTGGAGAAGAGAATACCAAGAATGGGAGGAGAAAAACTCCCTTGCCCGTTGCTATATCATTGCCTCCTTGGACAACCCAATTCAGAGGCAGTTCGATTAGATCAAACTTGCTAAGGACGTATTGGACAGTCTCAAGACAATGTACGAAGAGTAGAATCGTTCTACTCGGCAGAAGGTCTTGAAACAGTTCATGACCGCGCATATGTCCAAGGGCCAACAAATTCACGACCATTGTCTCCGGATGATTGGTTATATCAACGAACTGGAGGCTCTTGGATTCGGGCTGGATCTGGTAACACAGATCGATGCTATTCTCAACTCTCTGCCTCCATCTTTTAATCCATTCATCATGAATTATAACATGAACAAGCTGAACGTCAGCTTGCAGGAACTCAGCGATATGTTGTAGAGGGCCGAAGAATTGATTAAAAATGATGAGCCCATTGCCATGCTTGTTGAAACTGGCAAATCGGACAAGAAAATGAAGGCAAAAAGAAAGCCCCAGAAGAAGGTTGCCAATCCCAAGAAGCAGAGGAAGGACAAGGCATCGAATGCTTGTCACTTCTGCAAGAAAACCGGCCACTAGAAAAGGAACCGTCCTACCTACCTGGAATCCAAGAAAGGCAATCTTGAAACTTGTGTTATAGAAACCAACTTATTGGTAGCTTCTATGTCCTGGTGTATTGACTCCGGGGCTTCAACTCTTGCATGTAACTCACTGCAGAGGTTCAAGGTAAGTAGAAGGCTGAGTGAAGGAGAAGTCACGCTCTACTTGGGGACTACTGCAACTATTGCAACTGCGGTCATAGGAACCGTGGAGTTAATTTTTAGAGAATGAGTTATTGTACTAAAAGATTGTCTTTCAAAATTTAAGGAGCAATTTGATTTCCGTCTCAAAACTGTGTGCAGATGGTTATTCTATCTTCTTTAGTAATACGGTTACTATTAAAAGAAATAACAGATTCATCGCATACGGGGAACTAGAGAACGATCTCTATGTTCTACATCCTTCTCTAGAAACTAACATAACCGAAACTACGTCGGCTGAAATCCCCAAGAAAAATGTCCGTGATACAGTTAATCCCACGTGCCTGTGGCATTACCGACTTGGCCACATCGGTGTTGACCGAATCACAAGATTGGTAAATGATGGTCCTTTGGATTTTTCTAATTGTAGAAGATCTTCCCACTTGTGAACCTTGCCTACAAGGTAAGATGACAAAACGACCATTTAATGGTAAGCCTGAAAGATGTACAAGCATAGTTGGCCTTATACATAGTGATGTGTGTGGTCACCTGAGTGTTATGACACGGAATCAACATGTATATTTCATCACCTTCACCGATGAATTTTCACGATATGGTTACGTGTACCTAATGAGACACAAGTCTAAATCCTTTGATCAGATCGAGGTGGCGAGTTCTCTCTGACGAATTCAGGGACTACTTAAAGGACAGTGGGATAGTATCACAATTACCTTAACGGTGTTTCAGAGAGGAGGAATAGGACCTTATTGGATATGGTCTGGTCACTTCTCATACACTCAGAGTTACCCACATCCTTTTGAGGTTACACATTAGAGACTGCGATTTACGTGCTGAATCGGGTTCCAACCAAATCGGTTCCGAACGCTTCATATGAACTTTGGACTGTAAAGAAACCAAGTGTCAGACACTTGAAGATTTGGGGTTGTCCAGCACACGTTAAAAAACGAGTACAGACAAGTTGGAATCCAAGACCAGCCGCTGCCTATTTGTAAGCTACCCAAAAGGGTCTGTGGGTTACCTATTCTATGACCTAAGTGAGCAGAAGGTGTTCTACAGCCGAAATACACAATTCTTGGAAACAGATTACATCCTGTACACCCATCATCAGGAAGTAGTTCTTGATGAGGAGAGCTCAGGAGCAGTGGGAGATGTCCCACAAGTTCCAGGTAGTGATCAACCTAGAAGATCCACTCGGGTATCCAGGCCACCAGTCCGTTATGGTTATAACCAGGATAGTTACCTAGTAGAAACCTTGACTAGTAAGGAGGATCCCGTGACTTACGCAGAAGCTATGTTGGACATAGATTCTCAAAAGTGGATGGAGGCCATGAGAGCAGAGATGGACTCAATGGAGACCAATGGAGTCTAGACTCTAGTAGATCCGCCCTCCGGGGTAAAAGCAATCGGTTGCAAATGGATTTACAAGAGGAAGAAGGGTCCCGATGGTAGGATTGAGACCTTCAAAGCTTGTCTAGTGGCGAAAGGGTACACTCAGAAAGAGGGCATCGATTATGAGGAAGCCTTTTCGTCTGTGGCCATGCTTAAATCCATTAGGATCTTGCAAGCTGTAGCAACATACCATGATTACGAGATTTGGCAGATGGATGTCAAAACTACATTCCTGAATGAAGATCTTAATGAAGATATCTACATGCAGCAGTCGCAGTGCTTCATTGCTACTAGTTAGGAACACATGGTATGTAAACTAAATAGATCCATTTATGGACTTAAGCAAACTTCTAGGAGTTGGAACATCTGTTTTGACTCTGCTGTCAAATCGTTTGACTTCAAGCAGAATCCGGATGAATCCTGTGTTTACAAGAAGTACACTGGAGATAAGGTTACCTTCTTGGTTCTGTATATAAATGACATTCTACTCATTGGGAATGATGTAGGAATGTTAACTACGGTGAAAGTGTGGTTTTCCCAGCAATTCTCCATGAAAGATCTTGGAGAACCCTCCTATATACTGGGTCTTCGACTCTATAGAGATAGATCGAAGCGGATAATAGGATTATTCCAATCTTCTTACATTGACAAAATAGTCAAAAGATACAGCATGGAGAACTCCAAGAAAGGAAATGTTCCTTTCAGGCACGGGGTCACTCTCTCCAAGAAGATGTCTCCTAAGACCTCTGAGGAGATTGAGGGCATGAAAGACGTTCCCTATGTATCTACCGTAGGGAGCATTATGTATGCCATGCTGTGCACTCGTCCTGACATGAAAGATCGTGTGCTGTTTGTTGTTTGCTTAGGCATGAAAGATCGTGTATTGTTTGCTGGAAAAGCAGCAAACAGGGGTGTACGGCGGATTCCACAACCGAAGCCAAATACATTGCCGCCAGTGAGGCTGCCAAGGAAGCCGTGTGGATGCGGAAGTTCATCCAAGAGTTGGGAGTAGTTCCATCCAGCACAGCACCTATCCCGTTGCTGTGCGACAACAATGGGGCCATTGCTCTGGCTAAGGAGCCACGAGCCCACTCGAAGTCCAAGCACATCGAGAGGAAATACCACAAACTATGGGAGAATGTTGGTAGAGGGGACGCCCTGATTCAGAAGGTAGTTTCAGTGGAGAATGTTGTAGACCCATTGACTAAGCCATTCACACAGAAGGTGTTTGAGAAACATGTGGAAAGTATGAGACTCCGGCTTATTCCAGATTGGACCTAAGTGCAAGTGGGAGTTGTTAGACAGTTTTGTGTGGTGTGTTTCTGTACTTATGACATTTATTGTAAATGAATAAAGTGCATATTTGATTCATGTTATGTGGTGTGTTTCTGTGTAATACCCTTAAAACTAGACACTTATGAGACTTGTGTTGGTTTAGAACGTTCACAGCCAGTGGGTCAGTCTGGGGAGACCTATCCTGATAAGGCTGACACTGATGTGCCACCAAGTCGGTTGGGGTGGCTTGTCTCTGCCATCAGAGTGAGACCCGAGGTACATCTAGTGTGGGATCAGCTTGAGACCTTGAACCGGACCAGAATTCCAATATTGCCCTGGACCTTGGCGATTAGTGGGGAAAACTGGAATGTTACACCTGACCCCTAGACTCGGTTATTGTACCGCACTAGGTGGCAGATTAGACCATCTTTGATATGTCAATCAGTGAGACCCTTAGAGGGGGTCAAAACCCGGGTATGTTGAGATGGTTCATGAACCCATCTGAGTGGGTAATCATGGTGACAGGATCAGCCCCTTTGTCGGACAAAGGTAATGATCGGGGAAATGCACTCTCTCTGATGGAAACTAAAACTGCTGGCAGTTGATTTCAATCGTTGAAATTTTGTTTTGCAAAATATATTTATGCGATATAATATATATATATATATATATAGGTTTTCAAAATTGTTTGCAAAAAGTTTTAATCCCCGGGGTCTATGTAAGAGGAGAGTGCAACACTGTACCATGTTGTTGGGGCAGAGGTCCTCCCTTGTTGGGCAGTGTTTGATCATTATGGGTTGAGAGGTTAAGTGTAAAGCCATTGATGGTTAAACCTGATGGGCTAATCTTGCATCTGCCCACAGTCCTTGGGTGTTATAAGGTGGATTGGCCCAAGGACCACTCAGTGTAAGTGTTGGGCCCATAGAGTCCATATGATGGGCTCAAGGGGTTACTGGGCTTTCTAGTGAATTCGGCTAGGCCTTGTGACAGAGGCTGGGCCGAACCTTTGTGTTTGATTTGTAGATCAACGTTTGGGTCCAACGCCATACAAAGAAAGCCCAAGTAGGCAACAATTTGGAAGACTTAAGTGAAAACATACATTTAATGGGCCAAAAGCCCAATATAAGCTGGACTAATTAGATTAGCTTGAATGGGGCAGATTTGAGATGTGGACCAGCCTTAAAGGATAAGGGAAAGTCCCTATCCACTTAGTAAGAGTCCAAATTTGAATATGATTCAAAACTGGAAACTCCTAATCAGATTAGAAGGGTTGATCATGATCTACAGGTTAGATAAGGACTCTACCTTATCACTTAAGGGGATCAACATCTCCTAATGGGATTAGGAGCTGATCCCTTTAGGATTATAAAAGGAGGAGGGGGTGGCAGCCTCTAAACACACTCATTTGAGATACAAATACAACACAGAAGAGAGAAATCAACATACAGCGAGTGTGCTAATTTCTCTCTGCCGCCTCCTTCCTGCCGCCGCTGCCATTAGCAGTTCGTCTCCACTCACGTGGGAGTCATCAAGAAGCGTTCTTGGTTTCAATTCTTTGTGAAAGATTTGAAAAGAAGCTGTGCTCACCTGCCGTCCAGTGGGTTCTTGCGAAGGATCCAATTGTTGTGAAGAACGTTGTTGATTCTATTCAATCCTACACTGCGCCATCTTCAGTGGGAGCAGTCTTTGGTGTCCTTTTTAGGCGTGAACACCTTCGTTGGGGAATACTAATTCTCCGTATCAGGTATTTCCCTCTCCTACTATTTTGTTTCAGATCTAGTTTGGTTCTTGATTCAAGATTGATCCTTGAAAATTAGTTTTCTAAAATAGGGAATGTGATTCCCAGTTGTAGGAAGGAAATAAATTTTTTGAAATTCACCCATTCTATTCCGCTTTATCCGGGCATCCATATGATGGATCTTTTCATTCCTTTAGTGGTATAAGAGTCGTGGTTCAAATCATGAATCAAAATTGTTCAGATCTGAACCTGCACAAATGGGCAGAAGGCGCTCTACCCTATTTGCGCATATTTTGTTTTTAGGAAATTGTTCCCATAAAATTGGGTGAATGATCTAGAATTAAATTTTATACAAATCTAAATTTTATTTGGAATGGTTCTTTATAATTTTCTTGATTTAAGGGTTGTTCATACAATGGAGATCGAAATCTTTCATTCTTAACACGTAGATATCTGCGATTTGTAGATTCTTGTTTATTCTTTACATTTGGTTTGTAAATAATTTTTTTTTTTATTTTTAGAATGAGTATATAGGATTCGATCTGATGTAATAATTAATAGAAAATTAGGTTTTTCTATTTCTGTATTATTTTTGGATCGAAGTTGTGGTGCTGGAAGGAGAATTCGCAGATATGGAAATCGCTATCTGCGATTTGCAGTTTGTGAAACTACAAACTGTGAACTAACCTCTGTTTTGCAGGATGGAGTGTGTGAACAACCCTACTTGACTGATTTATGTTTTTCTTTGTCAGTATTTAATTTCAGATCATTAATCTTAAATTAATTCTTGAATTAAAAATCAAACCCAGACCAATTCGAACCAGATTTGGACCAAATCAGTTGGACCGAATTTAGGGTTCGATGGGGGCTGATTTCAGTCCTGTTTTCTCCCACTTTTAGGTCATGGATTGATGTTTAATTGCAAGTATTAAGTTGGCCCAACCTGTAAGGCCTAGTTTTAAATTGTTAAAATTGCAAAAGCCCACCATTCGCATGAAAGCTATATGGGCCGAACTGCTATTCAACCCATATACCTATATAATATTAAAAGTTAATATTATGGACTTTAAATGGGCTTTAAAATGTGCTTTACAAATATTTAATTGATTGGATCAATTCTTCCTATATGTGATGCATGGATGTGTGATGTGTTGTGTTCATGGGCCATAAGCACTTGGCCTATGCAGATACGATAATGGCTCTTGCGCACACCATGGCTGAATGCACATCATTGCCATTGTGTCCCTTATGGTCATTGGATGACCTTCCCTTTGTGGTGGGCCCCACACCCCTAAAAAATACACGTGCAGAAACCCTAGTCAAATTAGGCCACCAGAAATCTGGCTTTATGAAAGCTAGTGGGAGCCACTCAGGTTTGACCTAAAACTAGGGCGTAACTTGTTCCCTCCTGAAATATGAGTGCATGTGATAGGGATGTCCATATGATGGAATCTCTAAAGTCCTTCCGTCTTTAGCATGAAGACGGGTCCTTCAAGTGATGAGGGGAAGCACCAGAAAATGGGCCAACCGATTTGCTGTTGGATCTGTTGGATTGATTCATATGATGATAGGGACGTCATAGACCGATGTGGGAGGGGCATCACCAGAAAATGGGAACTCTCTCACGGTACCTTGGCGTGGTCGAATATGATGGGTGAGCACTCACTGAACAGAAAGGTTTACCCGTAAATGGCTATGAACCTTGTCTGATAGAGGTCAATGGGAAAGCTCATGTGATGAGTGAATATGATCCTTCACAGAAAGGTGGTGGGGTTATGCAGCTGAAACAGTTGGCTCCATGCACCCTATGTGGTTTCCCACATTTCCAAGAGACATAATTGTCGCTGTCTCCGTTACTGAGATAGGAGGGAAATCCTGGTGATGAACAAATGGAAATGGGACATAAATTAAAAGCCTTATCTATGTAGATAACATGAATCAAATTAGGTTGTGGACTAATGTCTTGCTATTTTACCAGAAAATGGCTAATGGACAATTCGCCAAGCTTCTTGATGACAACAAACTTAAAGGACCTAATTACGTTGACTGGTACGGTAACCTCATGCTGGTACTAACTTCTAAAAAATTGGATAAAGTTGCCAAAAACCCTGCCCCGGAGCGTCCGGGTGATCGGGCTTCTAAGGCCCGCAGAAGGGACTACCTTGAGTGGGAGGAAAAGAACTCCCTGGCCCACTACTATATCATAGATTCTCTAGACAATCCAATACAGAGGCAGTTCGATTAGATCGAACTGGCCAAGGACATATTGGACAGTCTGAAAACTATGTACGAAGAGCATAATCGTTCTACTCGGCAGAAGGTCATGAAGTAGTTCATGACCGCTAAAATGACCAAGGGACAGCAAGTGCATGACCATTGTCTTCGGATGATAGGATACATAAATGAGCTAGAAGCCCTAGAGTCCGGGCTAGACCATGTCGCCAAAGTAGACGCCATTCTGAATTCTTTACCTCCGTCCTACAATTAGTTTATCATGAATTATAACATGAATAAGCTGAACGTCAGCTTACAAGAGCTCAACAATATGTTGCAACGAGCTGATGAACTGATTCGTAAGGATGAGCCCGTCACCATGCTTATGGAAGCAAGCAAGCATGGCAAGAAGAGGAGGTCTAAGAAGAGGCCCCAGAAAAAGGGCAACAAATCCAAGAGACAGAAGAAGGATAGGGCATCCGATGCCTGTCACCATTGTCACCAGACTGGCCACTGGAGAAGGAACTGTCCTGCCTACCTGGAATCCAAGAAAGGTAATCCCAAATCCTGTGTCATAGAAACCAATTTGTTGGTTACTTCTACTTCCTGGTGTATTGACTCCGGGGCTTCGACACATGCATGTAACACACTGTAGGGTTTCAGAATAAGCAGAAGACTGAGTGAGGGAGAGGTGACGCTCTTCTTGGGAACTTCTACAAGTGTTATAGCTGCTGCCATCGGAACCGTAGAATTGTTTTTTAGAGAATGATCACTTGTACTTAAAGATTGTCTTTATGTACAAAATTTAAGAACTTTGATTTCTGTCTCAAAACTGTGTGCTGATGGATATTCTGTTTTCTTTAGTAATACGATTACTATTAAAAGAAACAAAAAATTCATCGCATATGGGGAACTGAAGAACGGTCTCTATGTTCTGCATCATTCTCTAGAAACCAACATAGTCTACGTTGGTTGACGTTCCCAAGAGAACTCAAGATACCGTTAGTCCCACGTGCCTGTGGCATTACCGTCTTGGACATATTGGTATTAACTGAATCACAAGGTTGGTTAAGGATGGTCCTTTGGATTTTCTAACTATAGAAGATTTTTCCACCTGTGAGCCTTGACTTCGTTGTAAGATGACAAAACGGCCATTCGGCGGCAAGCCTGAAAGATGTACGGGCACGCTTGACCTCATACATAGTGATGTATGCAGGCCCCTGAACGTTAGGAGTCGTAACCAACACGTATACTTCATTGCCTTCACCGATGATTATTCGCGGTATGGTTACGTATACCTAATGAGACACAAGTCTAAATCCTTTGAAGAGTTTAGACAAGAGGTCGAGAAACAGTTGGATAGAGAAATTAAGACCCTTTGATCCAATCGAGGTGGCAAGTATCTCTTTGACGAATTCAGGGACAACCTAAAGGTCAATGGGGTAGTATCACAATTACTCCATCTGCTACACCACAACTTAATGGTGTTTCAGAGAGGAGGAATAGAACCTTACTTGATATGGTCCGGTCACTTCTCGCACACTCGGAGTGACCCACATCCTTTTGGGGATACGCATTAGAGACTGCAATTTACGTGCTAAATAGGGTTCGACCAAATCGGTTCCGAGCACTCCATATGAACTTTGGAGCGGAAAGAAACCAAGTGTTAGATACTTGAAGATTTGGGGTTGTCCGGCACATGTTAAAAGAATGAGCCCAGACAAATTGGAATCCCGAAAGCTCTATGGGCTATCTATTCTATGACCCAGGAGAATAGAAGGTGTTATTTTGTCGGAATGCCCATTTCTTGGAGGAGGATTGCATCCTAAATAATCATCGTCAGGAAGTTGTTCTTGATGAGGAGAGCTTAGAAGTAGTGGGAGATGTCCCACATGTTCTAGGTAGTGACCAACCTAGAAGATCTACCTAGGTATCCAGGCCACCAGTCTGTTATGGTTATGACTAGGATAGTTACCTGGTAGAAGCCTTGACTAGTGAGGAGGATCCCGTGACTTACGCGGAAGCTATGTTGGACATAGATTCCTAGAGGTGGGTAGATGCCATGAAAGCTGAGATGGACTCAATGGAGGCCAATGGAGTCTAGACTCTAGTAGATCCGCCCACTAGGGTAAAAACAATTGGTTGCAAATGGATCTATAAGTGGAAGAAGGGCCCCGATGGCAATGTTGAGACCTACAAGGCTCGCTTGGTGGCGAAAGGGTATACTCAGAAAGAAGGCATCGATTATGAGGAAACCTTTTTGCCTGTGGCCAAGCTTAAATCCATTAGGATCCTGTTAGCTGTAGAAGCATACGATGACTACGAGATTTGGCAAATGGATGTCAAAACCGCGTTCCTGAATGGAGATCTTACTGAAGATATTTACATGCAGCAGCCGTAAGGCTTCGTTGCTGCTGGTTAGGAACACATGGTATGTAAACTTAATAGATCTATATATGAACTTAAGCAAGCTTCTAGGAGTTGGAACATCCGGATTGACTCTGCTGTCAAAATGTTTGATTTTGGGTAAACCCGGATGAGCCCTGTGTATACAGGAAGTCCAGTGGGGATAAGGTTATGTTCTTGGTTCTATATGTGGATGATATCCTACTCATTGGGAATGATGTGGGAATGTTGACCTCGGTCAAAGTATGGCTTTCACAGCAATTCTCCATGAAAGATCTTGGAGAAGCGTCTTATATACTAGGTCTTCGACTCTATAGAGATAGATCGAAGCGGATAATAGGATTATCCCAATCTGCTTACATTGACAAAATCGTCAAAAGGTACAACATGGAGAACTCCAAGAAGGGAAACGTTCCTTTCAGGCACGGAGTTACTCTCTCCATGAAGATGTCTCCCAAGACATCTGAGGAGATCGACGACATGAAGAATTTTCCCTATGCCTCAGCCGTGGGGAGCATCATGTATGCCATGTTGTGCACTCGCCCCGATATTGCTCACGCGGTGAGTGTAGTACGTAGATTTTAGGCTAACCCAAGGCAGGAGCATTGGACCGCTGTGAAATGCATACTTAAGTACCCTCGAAGGACAAAAGAGTTTTTTCTAGTATTCGATGGTACATCACTACAGATCCAAGGGTATACTGATGCTGATTTCCAGTCAGACCCAGATGATAGAAAGTCTACATCTGGTTACGTCTTCACAATATGATCGTTTGCTGTTTGCTGGAAAAGTAGCAAACAGGGGTGCACGGCGGATTCCACAACCGAAGCCGAATACATTGCCACAAGTGAGGCTGACAAGGAAGCCGTGTGGATGAGGAAGTTCATCCAAGAGAGTAGTTCCATCCAACACATCACCCGTCCCATTGCTGTGCGACAACAATGGGGCCATTGCTCAATCTAAGGAGCCACGAGCCCACTCGAAGTCCAAGCACATCGAGAGGAAGTACCATGTACTACGGGAGAATGTTGGTAAAGGGGACGTCCTGATTCAGAAGGTAGTTTCAGTGGAGAATGTTGCACACCCATTGACTAAGCCATTCACACAGAAAGTGTTTGAGAAACATGTGGAATGTATGGGACTCCGGCTTATTCCAGATTGGACCTAAGTGCAAGTGGGAGCTGTTAGACAGTTTTGTGTGCCCTTAGCTCCAATCAGTTTGATGTACTTATGACATTTATTGTAAATGAATAAAGTGCATATTTGATTCATGTTATGTGGTGTGTTTCTTTGTAGTACCCTTAAAACCGGACACTTATGAGACTTGTGTTGGTTTAGAATGTTCACAGCCAGTGGGTCAGTCTGGCGTGACCTATCCTGATAAGGCTGACACTGATGTGCCACCAAGTTTGTTGGGGTGGCTTGTCTCTGCCACCAGGGTGAGACCCGAGGTACATGTAGTGTGAAACCAGTTTGAGACCTTGAACCGGACCAGAATTTCAGTATTGCCCTGGACCTTAGCAATTAGTGGGCAAAATTGGAATGTTACAGCTGACCCCTAGACTCGATTATGGTACCGCACTAGGTGGTGGATTAGGCCATCTTTGATATGCCAATCAGTAAGACCCTTAGAGGGGGTCAAAACTTGGGTATGTTGAGATGGTTCATGAACCCATTTGAGTGGGTAATCATAATGACAGGATCAGCCCCTTTGTCGGACAAAGGTAATGATTGGGGAAATGCATTCTCTCTGTTGGAAACTAAAACTGCCGGCAGTTGATTTCAATCGTTGAAATTTTGTTTTGCAAAATATATTTATGCGATATAATATATATCTTTATAGGTTTCCAAAACTGTTTGCAAAAGGTTTTAATCCCCGGGGTCCATGTAAGAGGAGAGTGCAACACTGTACCTTGCAGTCGGGGGAGAGGTCCTCCCTTGTCGGGTAGTGTTTGATCATTATGGGTTGAGAGGTTAAGTGTAAGGCCATTGGGGGTTAAACCTAATGGGATAATCTTGCATCTGCCCACAGTCCTTGGGTGTTACAAGGTGGCTTGGCCCAAGGACCACTTAGTGTAAGTGTTGGGCCCATAGGGTCCATATGATGGGCTGAAGGGGTTACTGGGCTTTCCAGTGAATTTGGCTAGGCCTTGTGACAGAGGCTGGGCCGAACCCTTGTGGCTGATGTGTAGATCAACATTTGGGTCCCCCGCCATATAGAGAAAGCCCAACTAGGCAGCAATTTGGAAGGCTTAAATGAAAACATACATTTATTGGGCCAAAAGCCCAATACAAGCTGGGCTGTTTAGATTAGCTTGAATGGGGTGAATATGAGATGTGGAACAGCCTTAAAGGATAAGGGAAAGTCCCTATCCACTTAGTAAGAGTCCAGATTTGAATATGATTCAAAACTGGAAACTCCTAATCAGATTAGGAGGGTTGATCATGATCTGTAGGTTAGATAAGGACTCTACCTTATCACTTAAGGGGATTGATGAGAGTAGAATTTATCATATTTTTATCCCTAATTATTATGTCTTTTATACCAAATTAGCATCTAATTGGACTCATATTTCTGTTCAGGTAATGAAAGAAAGCATCAAGAGCAAAGAACGACAAATCGGATGATTTTTCACAGTTTCGACATCGTTCAGTAATCTGGGCCTAACTCGCGTTTCCGAACTCCGAATGGGCTTATTCAAATCCACTGGAAAGATAAGAGACGAAGCCACAACTTTCATGTGTTGGGCTTTCGCAGATTTGGCCTGCATCGAAGTCAAATCCGGGCCCGAAGTTGCGAAAAATTCATAGGAAGGCCCAATCCGCAGTTGAAGCCCAACTTGTAGAAAAGCCTGGTTGAAGCCCAATTCGCAGAGGAGGTCTAATACGAATCCAAGAAACTAAGAAGAGTCCTTTGTTATGAACACACCACCCGGCAACGCATGGCGGCACAGCCGTAGGCAGCAGCACACACAGCGGGCCGCCTAGCGGCACGCACCGCCCGGCAGCGCCGCATAGCAGGCTGGCAGCACGCGGCACATACCGCCTGACAGGGCGCTGCACGCACACGCCCGACACCACACGGCAGCGGCACCATGGCGCGCGACACGCACCGCCAGGCAGCAGCGCGCATTGCACGGCAGCACGCACCACGCACACGCCGGCGCCGCAAGGCAGCGATACCATGAGCCGCGCGCACGCACTGCGCTGCAGCAGCACTGCGCGCCCACACGCGCGGCAGGGCACCATGAGCCGCGCGCATGCACCCGGTAGCAGCAGCAGGGCGGGGCCCACGCGACAGCTAATAGGGGTGGGCCCATCCTTATCTAAATATGCCAACTCGCCACCAGCTTACCTTATCCCTTATCTTTATCTAATCTTATCCTTATCTTATCTTAAGTAAGAGTGAGTTACCATTAGGAGTAGGTAATTAGGAGTTTGAGTTCAAATTGGAGTTTGAGTTTAATTAGGAATTTCCTTCTGTAATCTCCTATTTAAGGAGCTATGAATTGAAATAAAACATTATTCAGTTTCCAGCCAAGAAAAGAGTGAGGAGAGTTTGGGTGGTCTCTTGGACAAATCACCCCAAGGGAGAGTTCGGGTGGTCTCTTGGACAAATCACCCACTAGATAGGCAAAATAGGGTCTGTGCGCAAGGCCAAGGGCAAGGGAAGATCAGGGGTTCCTGCCGTGGAACGACCCGTGACGCGATCCTACGCTCGGGCCCATAACATCCTTCCAGATCTAAATTCTTGATGTAATCTTAGAGAGATAAAAGGATTGAGTCATTAGATAAAAAGACAAGATTAGAATTAGGATAGGACTTTCTATTCTTGTAAAGATCAACTTCAAGAGGAAGTAGGAGATCACCCCCTCCCCTTTAAGCTATATAAAGGAGGGGGCAGACCAGCTTTAGGCATCACACAATCACTCAATCTTGGGGATTGAATCAAGAAGAAAGGAGCAATCAGTCAAGAAAGGAGCAAGAATTCTAGAAGAAGGTGGCGGAAAAAGGAGGAGATCTCAGCATCATGGGCGATTCTAAGAGTTCTTTCTTTCCCTTTGTTTGCTTTAATTCTTCTATCATGAACTGATTTGTTTCTTGCTAGGGCTAAGGAAAGTCTAATTATGTTAATGAATATATTTTTATCTTTATGATTTATCCAAGATTGTGATTTTCATATATTTTATGAATTATTGTGCTTAATGCAATTAAGAGCTTGGCCACCTCTTAATTGATTTGAGTTATGTGAATGAATCGAGAGAGGAATTCACATAATCGACTGAATAATTCATAGTGTGAATTGAATGGTATATAGATATATACATGATTCATCTGAATTTCATGGTCTTCTTGGACTTAATGCACTCCCATCTTGAGAGTTCTACTCGAGAGATCGAAGGGCTACCTGATGGGCGTAGGTTTAGTATATCTCGAGAGAGAATATTAAATAAAATTGGTAAGACTTCAGCTTATGAGAATGACAACTAATCTTGGTAAATCAAACCCATAAATATTCATTTCATTGGTTTGGTGGACCAAAAGCCCTAGCAATCCCATCCTTTGCAGATTCGATTAGTGATCACCTTCACTTTTACTTTCTTATGCTAATTCTCATTTTCAATAGTTCTTGCTCAATTCTGATTTTCGGTTGTCCAGATAATTAGGAAAGATTGTGGTTCTAATACTTATTTTGTTAAATCCCCGTGGGAACGATATTTTATACTACTTGATAACTAGTGCACTTGCTAGGGTTATATATTTATAGCTATCAGGGATCAACATCTCCTAATGAGATTAGGAGCTGATCCCTTTAGGATTATAAAAGGAGGAGGGGGCGGCAGCCTCTAAACACACTCATCTGAGATACAGATACAACACAGAAGAGAGAAATCAGCATACAGTGAGACTGTGCCAATTTCTCTCTGCCGCCTCCTTTCTACCGCCGCCGCCATTAGCAGTTCATCTCCACTCACGTGGGAGTCGTCAAGAAGCGTTCTTGGTTTTAGTTCTTTGTGAAAGAATTGAAAAGAAGTTGTGCTCACCTGCCGTCCATTGGGTTCTTGCGAAGGATCTAGTTCTTGTGAAGAACGTTGCTAATTCTGCTCCATCCTACACTACGCCATCTTTAGTGGGAGTAGTCTTTGGTGACTTTTCTGGGCGTGAACACCTTCATTGGGGGATACTAATTCTCCGTATCAGGTATTTCTCTCTCCTACTGTTTCGTTTCAGATCTGGTTCGGTTCTTGATTCAAGATTGATCATTGAAAATTAGTTTTCTAAAATAGGGAATGTGATTCCCAGTTGTAGGAAGGAAAGAAATTTTTTGAAATTCGCCCATTCTATTCCGCTTTATCTAGGGATCCATACGATGGATCTTTCCATTCCTTCACGAACCCTACAAGAAGGTTGGGAAAATTTTCAAAAAATTCTTTATCTCCCATCCAGGAATCGTATTTCCTAATTTAGAAAACTACATTTTCGATGTTCATTCTTGAAACAAAACTGGACCAAATCTGAAACCAAAAGGGAAGAGAGGGATATACCTGATATGAAGTAACAGTAACTCTCAATGAAGGTGTTCATGTCCAAGGAGAACACCAAAACCCGCCTCCACTGAATATGACAGTGTATGGTGAAGCAGGATCAATAGGATGGTTTTTCAGCAAGAACCTGAATTCTTTAGCAAGAATTGAACAAGGGCTGGTGAGCACGACTTCAGATTGTTTCTTCTAACAAGAAACAATATCAAGAACCTTTCTTGATCACTTCCACAAGTGAAAATCAAACTGGGTAGGGGCAGCAAGAACTAGGGAGAATTCTGCAAGTTGCTTAGTATGTGAGAGTGTCTTTCAACTGAAGAATCCACCCCCTATTTATAGCCTTCTTTGGATCAGCCTCCTAATCTAATTCGGAGAGAGTTTCTTGATCCAAGTCTGATATTTGGACCTAGACTCTTAAATGGATTGAAGGGATGAGAGATTCATCGTATGGACGCCCAAATTTTATGGAATAAAGGGGTGAATTTCAAAAATTTTTCTCTCCCTTTCAATTGGGAATCGCATTCCTTATTTAGAAAATCATATTTTCAATGACCAATCTTGAACCATAAACTGAATCAAATCTGAACCAAAAGGAGTAGGAGAGGATTATACCTGATAAGGAGAAAAAGTATCTCCCAACGAAGGTGTTCACGCCCAAGGAAGGATCCAAAGACTGCTCCCACTGAAGATGGCGCAGTGCAGGATGGAGCAGAATCAGCAGTATTCTTCTCCTTGAATTCTGTCCTTCGCAAGAAAGTAGGATGGCACGTGAGCACAGCTTCCTATCAATTCTTTTTCAAAGAACTGATGTTAAGATCGAATCTTGACTTCTCCCACAACTAGAGATCGAACTAGATGTCTAGCGGCTGTAGGAAGGAGGCGGCAAGAAAGATCTTTGTAGGGATTGCAGAAATATTTCTTCTGTGATTTGAGCTGTGAAGAGGATCTGATTATGTGATTCTTCGAAAGGCTGCCGCCCCCTCTTTCTTTGGTAAACCCAAAGGATCAGATCCTAATCCAATTAGGAGCTGCAGATCCAAATCATATTTGGATCAGACCTCTCTTTAGGTGATAAGGATAAATCCTTATCTTATCTGTAGATTAGATCAGCCTTCTCCTAACCTCATCAGAAGGTTTCTAGATCTGAATCATATTCAGATCTAGACTCTCTGAGTGGATAGGGTTAAGACCCTATCCTATCTGTTGATCCATCTTAGAATTCGCCCATATTTAACTTATTAAATAAGTCCAATTCGAAATGGGCTTTAGGCTCATTAAGCTTATGTGCTCACTTAACCTTCCTAACTGCTGCCCAGTTGGGCTTCCTTGTATGGCGTGGGACCCAAGCATTGATCTACACATCAGCCACATGGGTTCAGCCTAGCCTTTGTTACAAGGCTTGGCCGAATACACTGTTATGGATAGTGCACCCCGTGAAACCCATCAAATGGGCTCTATGGGCGCAACACTTACCCTAAGTGGTCCTTGGGCACAACCACCTTGTAACACCCAGGGACTGTGGGCAGATGCAAGATTAGCCCATCAGGTATTATCCTTAATGTTCTTACACTCAACCTCTCAGCCCTTAATGATCAAACACTGCCTGACAAGAGAGGACCTCTCCCTCGGCTGCAAGGAACAGTGTTGCACTCTCTACTTTTATGGATCCCGGGAATTAAAACCTTTTGCAAACATTTTAGAAACCATAATATATATAATTTTACATCTCATATAAAATATACTTTGCAAAACAAATCTCAACGATTGAAATCGACTGCCGGCAGTCTTGGTTTTCATCAGTGAGAGTGCATCCCCGATCATTACCTTTGTCCGACAAAGGGGCTGATTCGGTCACTATGATCACCCACTCAGATGAATTCTCAGACTGTCCCAACATACCCAGGTTTTGACCCCCACTAAGGATCTCACTGATGTGTACATCAAAGATAGCCCAATCCGACACCCAATGCTGTATTATAATCGAGTCTAGGGGTCGGGTGTAACTTTCCAGTTTTGCCCATTAATCTCCAAGGTCCAGGGCAATACTGGAAATCTGGTCTAGTTCAAAGATTCAATTAATCATACACTGTATGTGCCTAGGGTCTCACCCTGGTACCTGAGACAGGCCACCCCAACCGACTTGGTGGCACAATAGTGTCAGCCTTATCTGGATAGGTCTCCCTAGACTGACCCACTGGCTGTGAACATTCTAAACTAACACGAGTCTCATTAAGTGTGCAGTTTAAGGGTATTACACAGAAACATACTAAGGGAACATGAATCAAATATGCACTTTTATTCATTTACAATAAACTCATAAAGTACATCATTCTGATTGAAGCTAAGGGCATACAAAACTGTCCAACATGGATAAGACTTATCTTATCCTTTAGCTATTCCTAATCAGGTTATAAATCAAATTTTGTCCCCTTTTAATTAACTAATTTAAGTGTAATTCGTAATGAGCTTTAGGCCCATTAAGTCACATAGCTCACTTACCCTTTAATCTGCTGGCTAACTTGGCTCTCTTTGTATGGCGTGGGACCCTAACATCGATCTACACATCAGCCACATGGGTTCAGCCCAGCCTCTGTTACAAGGCCTGGCCAAATTCACTATATGACACAGTGAACCCCTGAGTCAATCACCATGGTCTCTCAATGGGCCCAATATTTACACTAAATGGTCCTTGAGTCCAATCACCATATGAAAACCCAAGTACTGTGGGTAGATGCAAGATTATCCTATCAGGTATTACCCTCAATTGTCTTACACTTAACCTCCCAACCCTTAATGATCAAACACTACCCGACAAGAGATGACCTCTTCCTCAACTACAAGGTACAATGCTACACTCTCTGCTCACATGGATCCCGAGAATTAAAACCTTTTGCAAACAATTTGAAGCCATAATATATAAGTATATTTCTATATAAATATATTTTGCATAACCAAATTTCAAACACATTTGAAATCCACTATCGACAATTAAGGTTTCCATCAGAGAGAGTGCATTCCCCAATCATTCACTTTGTCCAATAAAGGAGCTGATCCTGTCACTATGATCACCCATTTAGATGAATTCTTGGACTGTCCCAACATACCCAGGTTTTGACCCCTGGTGTGCTGTCGTAGGCACCCAAAAATAAAACCAATACTCATAAAAATAAAATGCAGTAGTGCGAGTAAGGATCGTTCCCACAGAGAGTATCTAACCAAAATTATGTGCTACGTGAATCAAAGATGGAGGGGGGTGTATGTAACGAAAACCAGAATTAAAAGAAAGAAAAAAAACAAAATTAAAAAGAACAAAATTTAAATGGGAAGCAAGGCAATTTAGAGTGCGGAATCTTACTAAAAGAACGAATCTTGGTGTAGGATCAGACCATAATGATTAGTAACTGTGAAATCGCAGATTTCCTGCGCCAATCAAGATTTCGATCTCCATTTGTACGAACAACCCATAAATCAAGAAAATAATAAAGAATAGTTCTAAATAAATTCCAGATTTATAAAAATTAATTTCAGATCATTCACCCTTTAACTGGGAACCGATTTCCTAGAAAAACCCTAATCTGCGCAAATCGGGTAGAACGTCTTCTGCCCATTTGCGCAGGTTCAGATCTAGTCAATTTCGGTTCAAGATTTGAACCTGGCTCTGATACCACTGAAGGGATGTGAGATCCATCATATGGATGGCCTAACCCTGTAGGAAGGTAGGGTGAAATTTCAAAAATTTCTCTGTCTCCCATCTGGGAATCACATTCCCTGTTTTAGAAAAACTACATTTTTCAAGGATCATTCTTCAACCAAGAACCAAACCAAATCTGAACCAAAATAGTAGGAGAGGGATATACCTAATATGAAGAAATAATATCTTCCAATGGAGGTGTTCACGCCCAAGGAAGGATCCAAAGACTGCTCCCGCTAAAGATGACACAGTGTAGGGTGGAGCAGGATCAGTAGTGTTCTTCCAAAGAACCAAATCCTTCACCAAGAATTTGCTGGAGGGTAGGTGAGCACGACTCCCAATCAATTTTTCACCAAAAACTGATATCAATAATGCTTCTTGATTGCTCCTATAATAATGGAGGTCGAACTGGCTATGGCGGCAACTGGAGGAGAACATAGGGAGAAGATGGCACAGTCACACTATTGTTGTCTGAGGGATCTGAGATCTGATTTGTGGATGCTGGGATGGGCTGAATGGTTCGCCCCCTCCTCCTTTTATAGCCTTAAGAGAGCTCCTAATCTCATTAGGAGTTTCCTAATCCAAATCTGTATTTATATAAGGAGTTCTCTTTAAAAGATAAGGATAAGACCTTATCTTATCTGCAGACTAGATCAGCTCTCTCCTAATCTCATTAGGAGGTTTCTAGATCCAAATCTGTATTCACCCATGTGGCTGATGTGTGGATAGGGTAAGACCCTATTCTATATGCTGATCCAATCTCAGATCTGCCCCTCTCTTTAATTAGTCGAACTAAACTAGTTTGAAATGGGCTTTAGGCCCAATAAATCTGTGTGCTCATTAACCTACCAAACTGCTGCCCAGTTGGGCTTCTTTGTATGGCGTGGAACCCAAATATTGATCTACACATCAGCCACATGGGTTCAGCCCAGCCTCTATTACAAGGCCTAGCCAAATTCACTGAAAAGACAATGAACCCCCTGAAGCCCATCACATGGACTTTTAATGGGCCCAACACTTACACTAAGTGGTCCCTGAGCCAAGCCACCTTATAAAAACCTAGGGACTGTGGGCAGCCCATAATGATCAAACACTACTTGACAAGGTGTAACATTCTAGTTCTGCCCACTAATCACCAAGGTCCAGGGCAATATTGGAAATCTGGTCCGATTCAGGGTTTCAAGTAAACTTACATTGCATGTACCTCGGGTCTCACCCTGGCAGCTGAGACATGCTACCCCAACACTTGGCGGCACATCAATGTCAGACTTGGTAGGATAAATCTCCCCAGACTTATCCAACGGCTGTGAACATTCTAAACTAACACGAGAACATCCTCAACTACACCCTTAGGACAAGCATTAGATTTATCAGCTAATTGAATCACAACACCAGTTTTATTTAAAGGTCCAAGTTTCAAAGAAGCATATATAGAATATGGCATGACATTAATGGAAGCTCCTAAGTCTAACATGGCCTTCTCAATTCTAGTGTTACCTATCATGCAAGGGATAGTGAACATACCTGGATCCTTGCACTTTGTAGGGAGTTTTTTTTGAATAACTGCAAAAACATTCTCCCTTACTCTCACCTTTTCACATCCTTTTAGTTTCAGTCTCCTCCTGTGTGTACACAATTCTTTCAGAAATTTAGCATAACGAGGTACTTGTTTAATAGCATCTAAGAGTGGAATGTTTACCTCGCATCTACGGAAGGTTTCATAGAATTCTTTGAACTGATTTTCTTTTTGAGATCCTGCTAAAGCATTAGGAAAAGGAGGTACCGGTTTATAATCAGAAAGAGGAGGAAACTTGTGCTTGGGTACTTCATCGTCCTTGGGAACGATGTCTTTCTCCTTTCCTTGATTCGACAATGCGGGGATTGCCCTTGCTGGGGCCTCAACCTCTTACCGCTTCTCAAAACGATCACACTTGCATTTTCTTTCGGGTTCACAATCGGTTGAGAAGGTAATTTCTCTGAACTTTGCGCCTCTAACCGATTAATTGCGGTCGCCATTTGGCTCATCTGATTTTCTAAACATTGGATACTGGCCCTTGTCTCCTGCGGAAACTGCAAAGTGTTAGTGGCAAGAGATTTGACAATATCCTCTAAAGACATACTTGAATTAGAAGTTTGGGCTGGCTGCTGTCTAGGGGGGTGCGACTAATATGGCTGAAAAGTTTGGCGGTTTTGTGGACTCCCATAGCTGAGATTGGGGTGATCCCTCCATCCCGGATTAGACGTGCTCGAATAAGGATCATATTTCCTTTGCGGTTGCCCTGGAAAACCACCTGCCGCATTTACTTGTTCGATGGGCTCCTCTTGAAGAGTTGGGCACATATCCGTTGGATGCCCTACTGTCGAACATATCCCACAAGCCTTCACCATTTGCATATTACCTGCAGCCATTTGATGAACAAGAGAGGTCAGACTTGCAATTTGTTGTTCTAGGGAAGAGATATTTACCTCATTAGCATGCCTTGGTGGAGGGCTAAGCCTATAGCCGAATTGCTGAGAATTGACCGCCATATTTGCAATCAGATTTCTCGCAGCCTTGGGAGTTTTATCTACTAAAGCCCCTTCACTAGCAGCATCGATCATGCTCCTATCAGTTGGTTGAAGTCCCTTATAAAAATACTGAATAAGTAGTTGTTCACTGATTTGATGATGGGGACAGCTTGCACATAATTTTTTAAAGCGTTCCCAGTATTCATGTAGGGACTCCCTGTTGTATTGCCTTATACCGCAGATTTCTTTTCTGATATTGGCCACCCTTGAAGCTGGGAAGTACTTTTCTAGGAATAGCCTCTTCATCTTGTTCCATGTGGTAACACTCCCAGAAGGTAGATAATAGAGCCAATCCTTAGCCGAATCCTTCAAAGAAAATGGGAAGTCTCTCAATTTGATTTGCTTACCCCCATGGGTTTCATGCTCGTGCATACCACATGCAGCTCCTTCAAGTGCTTGTGAGGATTCTCACCTGCAAGACCATGAAAAATGGGTAAGAGATGTATCAATCCAGATTTTAATTCAAAATTAACATCAGCATCTAAAGCAAGAAAAGTTATGCATAAGGATTGCTGATTTAAATCAAGTGCGACAAGCTCTTTCAATGTTTGATTTCCGGCCATGATGTCCTCTCCTCTCAAATCAGATCCGCTAACAGATAGAGAATCGAAGGCTGGATTGTTCTCCTCGGGATCGTTCTCTGCACAAAGTCCCTTCTATTTCTGGATCGAACTGCAAATTACCTTTCTTAGAGAATCGGGTTACAAGCATAAATTGAGGAAAACCTAATAAACCCTAAATGACATACCATAAAACAAATAAAAAAAAATAAAAAAAAATCTAGAACGATTAAATAAATAGATAAATGAACAAAACAGAAAATAATCTATTCTAAAACACAAACAATCAAAGTGATCCATAGAAAAAAAAGGAAATTTTTTTTTATGTTTTTTTCAAAAATTTCAAGAACTAAATAATGATCACGAGAAGTACAAAACTGATTAGAAAAACTCCCCGGCAACGGCGCCAAAATTTGGCGTGCTGTCATAGGCACCCAAAAATAAAACCAATACTCATAAAAATAAAATGCAGTAGTGCGAGTAAGGATCGCTCCCTTAGAAAGTATCTAACCTAAATTATGTGCTACGTGAATCAAAGATGGAGGGGGGTGTATGTAACGAAAACCAGAATTAAAAGAAAGAATAAAACAGAATTAAAAAGAACAAAGTTTAAATGGGAAGCAAGGCAATTTAGAGTGTTGAATCAAACCAAAAGAACGAATCTTGGTCTAGGATAACATCCACCATCAGAATTTCACTACTGCTCATCGATGGACATTCGATATCCAAAGCATGAATTAAACAATAAAAACCAAATTAGATCTCACAGTTTGGTGGATTCTGAGGCTTCTGCTTCCTTTGACGAAGTACAAGAGTTTAGCCACGCATGGTCATGGCGAAAACTCCAAAAAAATCAGAGAATGAAGAAGAGGGGTGGAGAGAAGAGAAGAGAAGAGAAGAGAAGAGAAGAGAGGTTCGGCTGCTCCCAATCTGCTTGCCTTCTCTCTAGGTTTTTCATGTTATATTGGTGTGTTTCGGTGTAATACCCTTAAACTAGACACTTATGAGACTCGTGTTAGTTTAGAATCTTTATAGCCGTTGGATAGATCTGGGGAGATTTATTCTACCAAGGCAGACATTGATATGCCGCCAAGTAGGTTGGGGTAGCTTGTTTTAGCTACCATGGTGAGACCTGAGGTACATGAAATGTGGGTTTTCTTGAAACCCTAAACCAGACCAAATTCCAGTATTGCCCTAAACTCGATTATGGTACTACACTAGGTGTCAAATTGGGTTGTCTTTAATATGCCAATTAGTGAGATCCTTAGAGGGGGTCAAAACTGGAAAGTTACATATAGGCAAAACTGGAAAGTTACACCTGACCCCTCGACTCGATTATGGTACTGCACTAGGTGTCAGATTGGGCTGTCTTTGATATGCCAATCGGTGAGATCCTTAGAGGGGGTCAAAACCTGGGTATGTTGAGGCAGTGAGTTCACCTGAGTGGGTGATCATAGTGATAGTATCAGCCCCTTTGTCGGACAAAGTGAATGATCGAGGAATGCACTATCTCTGATGGAAATCTAAACTACCAGCACTTGATTTCAAATTGTTGAGATTTGATTTTTGCAAAATATATTTATATAGAGATATACATATATATTATGATTTCATAAAATGTTTGGAAAAAGATTTTAATTCCCGGGATCCATTTGAGAAGAGAGTGCAACACTATACCTTGCAGCTGAGGGAGAGGTCCTCCTTTGTCGGGCAGTGTATGATCATTAAGGGCTGAGAGGTTAAGTGTAAGACCATTTAGGGATAATAAACCTGATGGGCTAATCTCACATCTGCCCACGATCCTTGAGCCTTCATAAGATGGCTAAACCCAAGGACCATTTAGTGTAAATGTTGGGCCCATTAAGAGCCTATACCGATGGACTCAGGGGTTCAGCAGTGAATTCGGCCATGCTTTGTAATAGAGGATAGGTTGAACCCATGTGGCTTATGTGGAGATCAATGATAGGGTCCCACACCATACAAAGAGAGCCAAACTAGCCAGCATTAAAGGAAGTAAACCTGAAATCTTAATGGGCCTAAAGCCCATTTCAAACTGGGTTAATTGGAAAAATTAAATGGGGGAGAATTTGTGTATGGATAAATAAATAAGGATAAGAGGATAAGCCTTATCCACTAAAAGAGTCTAGATTCAAATAAAGATTTGGATCAAGAAACTCCTAATCAGATTAAGAGATTAACTCTTTAAGGTCTATATAAAGAGGAGGGTGAAATGGAATAATATACACAATTTGACTGAGTTTTCTTCATTCAGTTCTCTCTCTCTCTATTCTTGCCACCCTACCATGTTCGATCTCCACCTCTTGGAGTGATCAAGATTGGATCTTGATATTATTTCTAGGTGTAAGAAAACAATCTTGAAGTTGTGTTCACATCCCTACAAAATTCTTGCTAAAGAATTGGGGTTCTTACTGAAGAATCCACTTGCTGAACCTGCCTCACCCTAAGCTGTGTCATCTTCCCTGGAGGAACAATTTGGTACCCTCTTTGAGTGTGAACACCTATTTTGAGAGGAGCTTTTCGCGTGGATTCCATATTAGGTATTCTTTTCCCTAATCTTGGTTTCAGATTTGGTCCATATTTGTTTCAAGAATGAAACTTGAAAAATGCAGTTTTTCTAAATCAGGGAATAGGATTCACAGATGGGAGAAGAAAATTTTTGAAATTTCGCCCAGCCTATTGGACAGTTTTTGTATGCCCTTAGCTTCAATCAATCTTGATGTACTTTTGATATTTAATGTAAATAAATAAAGTACATGTTTGATTCATGTTGTGTGGTATGCTTCTGTGTAAGACCCTAAAACTAGACACTTAATGAGACTTGTGTTAGTTTTAAATGTTCACAGCCATTGGATAAGTCTGGGGAGATTTATCCTACTAAGGCTGACACTGGTGTGCTGCTAACTATTGGGGTGGCTTGTCTTAGCCGCCAGGGGGAGACCCAAGGCACACGCAATATAGGATTACTTGAATCCTCGAACCGTACCAGATTTCCAGTGTTGCCCTGGACCTTGGAGATTGATGGGCAAAACTAGAAAGTTACACCTAACCCCTAGACTCGATTATGGTACTGCACTAGGTGTCAGATCGGGCTGTCTTTGATATGCCAATCAGTGAGATCCTTAGCGAGGGTCAAAACTTGGGTATGTTGGGACACTCTGAGAATTCATCTGAGTGGGTGACCATAGTGACAGGACCAGCCCCTTTGTCGAACAATTGTAATGATCGGGTTTGATGAAAACCAAACTGCCGGAAGTTGATTTCAATCGTTGGAATTTTGTTTTGCAAAATTTATATATATGATATATATTTTTGTATGGTTTCAAAATGTTTGCAAATGGTTTTAATTCCCGAGATCCATGTGAGTAGAGTGCAGCACTGTTCCTTGCAGCTGAGGGATAGGTCCTCTCTTGTCGGGCAGTGCTTGATCATTATGGGCTGAGAGGTTAAGTGTAAGGCCATTTAGGATAATATCTAATGGGCTAATCTTGCATCTGCCCACAGTCCCTGGGTTTTTATAAGATGGCTTGGCCCAGGGACCACTTAGTGTAAGTGTTGGGCCCATAGGGTCCATGTGATGGGCTCAAGGGGTTCACTGGGCTTTCTAGTGAATTCGGCTAGGCCTTGTAACAGAGGTTGGGCCGAACCCATGTGGCTGGTGTGTAGATCAATGCTTGGGTCCCACGCCATACAAAGAAGCCCAACTGGGCAACAGTTTGGAAGACTTTTGAGCACTTATTACTTAATGGGCCTAAAGCCCATTTCGATCTAGGCTGATTTGATCAATCAATTAAGGGGGCGGATCTGAGATTAGGATGAGCCCTAAAGCTAACCTAATTTGTAGATAAGATTAAGAAGAGTCATAATCCAAATACATATTTGGATAAGGGCAACTCTTGATATGATTAGGAGGTTTTCTTAATCATTAAGAAAGATGAGGAAAGACCCTAATTCGAATTACCTGAATTCGAACCCTAGGACTTTTCAGCAGACATCTCTGCATTCTTGAGATAGGATCTCAGAAACCCTAGAGAAGAAAATAGCAGTTCGCCACCTTCTTCTCTAGCATTCTCCTGTACCAGCAGCCGCCACCCTTTTTCTGCCAGTTCGACTTGATCAAGAAATGTTCTCGATTGTTCGTGTGGTGCTCATTGTTTCTAGAGGATTCTTGTGAAGGATTCAGCGCGTAGGACACACTCTGCTGGTTCTGTTCCATAGTTATTGTGTCATCTTCAGCAGGAGCAGATCTTGGTGTCTTCTTTGGGCGTGAACACCAACTTTGGGAGATATCACTTCTCTGGATCAGGTATAATCCCTCCTTTGTCTTTTGGTTTCAGATCTGGTTCGGTTCTGTTTCAAGTAGGATCCTTGAATTTTAATTCTAAATCAGGGAATACGATTCCTAGTTGGAAGAAGGGTAGGAAATTTTTTGAAATTCTCCCACCCATTCCGCAACAGTTTTGGCATCCATACGATGGATCCTACCCTACCTTTTAGTGGTATCAGAGCCACAGGTTCGAATCTTGAATCAAAACATCAAATCTGAACCAGCGCAATTCTGTAGAAGTTGTTCTATCCGGATATTGCACAGTTAGCTATTTTTATTTCAAGAAACTGTTTCTTGTTGAGGGCGATTGATCTGAAATTAGTTTTGTTAAATCTGAAATTTATTTAGAATTGTTCTTTATTTATTTCTTGATTTAATGGACTGTTCGTACATGGAGATCGAAGTGCAGCCTTGGCGTAGATTGTCTGTGCATTCTTTCTTTGTAATTTCTATTTAATTTGGTCTGTAAAATATTTTTTTTTTTATTTTTCTAGACTGAATGTATAGGATTCAATCAAGGATGTAGTTAATTAATAGAAATAGGATTTCTATTTTTTTACTTCATTTTCTAGATTGAAGAAGGCGGCGGCACTGGAGATTTTCAGATGGAGGGATCGCATTCTGCGTTTTGTAGTTTATGAAACTGCAACCCTGATGACAAACCTCTATTTTCCAGGTGGTGCGAAAAGTCCATATCTTATTTATGATTTTCTAAAATCAGAAATATTAATTTTAGATCTTTCTTGAATTAATTCTTGAATTGAAAATCAGTTTCAGACCATCACGGACCAGATTGGACCAAATCTGTTTGGACCGAATCTAGGATCCGAAAGGGGACTGTTTTCAGTCCAGATTTCTCACACTTTTAGGCCCAAATCTGATGTTCAATTGCAAGGATTAATTTGGCCCAACCTGTAAAGCCCAGTTTTAAAGAGTTAAAACTGCAAAAGCCCACTTTTGTGAGAAAAGCTATATGGGCCAAACTGCTAACTGCTATTCAGCCCATATACCTAGATGATATTAATTGTTAATATTGTGTTTTTTGTTGGGCTGATCAATGGGCTTTACAGTAGTTAATTGATCGGATCAATTCTTCCATATCATGTGATGTGTGGATGTTTGCGACCATGGGCCATAAGCACTTGGCCCATGATGATTCGTTAGTGGCTCTTGTGGACACCATGGCTGAATGCACATCATTGCCATGGTGTCCCCCTAAGGTCATTGGATAACCCCTTCCTTGCATGGTGGGCCCCACAACCCTGAAAAGGGACGCGTGTGGAAACCCTAGCCGATTTAGGCCCACCAGAAATCTGACTTTAGGAAAGTCAATGGGAGCCACTTTGGTTTGACCTAAATTAAAACTACGGCATAATTTTGTTCCCTCCAGTAATAAAAGTGCATGTGATAGGGAGATCCATATGATGGACTCTCTAAAGGGTCCTTCAGTAATGAGGAAATGCACCATAAATTTGGGCTATCCATTGGTTGTTGGGTCACTTAGAGTGTTTCATAAGATGATAGGGGCGTCATAGACCGATGTGGGAGGGGCTTCACCAGAAAAAGGGAACTCTCTCATGGTACCTTGGGGTAACCTGAATATGATGGGTGAGCACTCACTGGACAGAAAGGTTTACTTGAAAACGGTTCTGAACCTTGTCTGATAGAGGCCAAAGGGAAACTCATATGATGAGTGGATGTGATCCGTCTTAGAAAGGTGGTGGGGTTATGCAGCTGAAACAGTTGTTTCCATGCACCTTATGTGATTTCCCACATTTCTAGAGACATTTTGTCATTTTCGTCACTAAGATAGGAGTGAAATCTCAGAGATAAACAAATGGAAATGGAACATAGTTTAAAAGACATATCTATGTAGGTAACATGAATCAAACTAAGGTTGTGGACTAACGTTTTGCTATTTTATCAAAAAGTGGCAAATGGAAAATTTGCTAAGTTGATTGACGACAACAAGCTTAAGGGACCCAATTATGCTGACTGGTACAGAAACCTTATGCTGGTCCTGACTTCAGAAAAACTAGATAAGGTGGCTAAAAATCCTGCTCCGGATCATTTGGGGGACAGGGCTTCTGAGGCCTAAAGGAGAGAATACCAAGAATGGGAGGATAAAATCTCCCTGGCCCGCTGCTATATCATAGCCTCCTTGGACAATCCGATACAGAGGCAATTCGATCAGATCGAACTCGCTAAAGACATATTGGATAGTCTGAAAACTATGTACGAAGAGCAGAATCATTCTACTCGATAGAAGGTCCTGAAACAGTTCATGACCGCGCAGTTGACTAAGGGATAGCAAGTGCATGACCATTGTCTTCGGATGATGCACTAGATAAACGAGCTGGAGGCCCTTGGTTTTGAACTAGATTTGGTCACACAGATCGATGCTATTCTCAACTCTCTACCTCCGTTCTTCAACCCCTTCATTATGAATTATAATATGAACAAGCTGAATGTCAGCATCCAAGAGCTCAGCAATATGTTGCAAAGAGCTGAGGAATTGATAAGGAAGGATGAGTTGATAGCCATGCTTGTTGAAGCTGGCAAATCAGGCAAGAAGAGGAAGGCAAAGAGAAAGCCACAGAAGAAGGCCACCAAATCTAAGAAACAAAAGAAAGACAAGGCATCCGATGCCTATCACTTCTGTAAGCAGGCCGACCACTGGAAGAGGAATTGTCCTGCCTACCTGGAATCTAGGAAAGGTACTTTCGAAACTTGTGTCATGGAAACTAAGTTATTAGTGACTTCTATGTCCTGGTATGTTGACTCCGGGGCTTCAACTCATGCGTGTAACTCAGTACAGGGGTTCAAAGTAAGCAGAAGGCTGAGTGAAGGAGAGGTGACACTTTACTTGGGGACTTCTGCAAGTGTTGCAGCTATGGCAATAGGAACTGTAGAATTATGTTTTAGAGAAGGGATTCTTGTATTGAAAGACTGTCTTTATGTACAAAATCTAAGAAGAAGTTTGATTTTTGTTTCTAAACTGTGTGTGGATGGATATACTATCTCTTTTAGTAATGTGATTACTGTCAAAAGGAACAACAAATTCATCGCATGCGGGGAACTAGAGAATGACCTCTAAGTTCTACATCATTCTGTAGAAATCTAACTTAACTGAAACTACATCGGTCGTAAATAAATAAAGTACATGTTTGATTCATGTTGTGTGGTATGCTTCTGTTTAAGACCCTAAAACTAGACACTTAAGGAGACTTGTGTTAGTTTTAAATGTTCACAGCCATTGGATAAGTCTAGGGAGATTTATCCTGCCAAGGTTGACACTAGTGTGCTGCCAACTGTTGGGGTGGCTTGTCTTAACCGCCAGGGTGAGACCCAAGGCACATGCAGTGTAGGATTACTTGAATCCTTGAACCGTACCAGATTTCCAGTGTTGCCATAGACCTTGGAGATTGATGGGCAAAACTGAAAAGTTACACCTAACCCCTAAACCCGATTATGGTACTGCACTAGGTGTCAGATCGGGCTATCTTTGATATGCCAATCAATGAGATCCTTAGTAGGGGTCAAAACCTGGGTATGTTGGGACAGTCTGAGAATTCATCTGAGTGGGTGACCATAGTGACGGGATCAGCCCTTTTGTCGGACAAAGCTAATGACCGGGGATGCACTCTCTCTGATGGAAACCAAACTGCTAGCAGTTGATTTCAATCGTTGGAATTTTGTTTTGCAAAATTAATATATATGATATATATTTTTGTATGGTTTCAAAATGTTTGCAAATGGTTTTAATTCCCGGGATCCATGTGAGTAGAGAGTGTAGCACTGTTCCTTGCAGTCGAGGGAGCGGTCCTCTCTTGTCGAGCAATGCTTGATCATTATGGGCTGAGAGGTTAAGTGTAAGGCCATTTAGGTTAATACCTGATGGGCTAATCTTGCATCTGCCCACAGTCCCTGGGTTTTTATAAGATGGCTTGGCCCATGGACCACTTAGTGTAAGTGTTGGGCCCATAGGGTCCATGTGATGGGCTCAAGGGGTTCACTGGGCTTTCTAGTGAATTCGACTAGGGCTTATAACAGAGGCTGGGCCGAACCCATGTGGCTGGTGTGTAGATCAATGCTTGGGTCCCACATCATACAAAGAAGCCCAACTGGGTAGTAGTTTGGAAGACTTTTGAGCACTTATTACTTAATGGGCCTAAAGCCCATTTCGATTTGGGTTGATTTTGAAAGAATGGTAGGATCCATCTAATGGACGCCATAAAGGTTGCGGAATGGGTGGGCAAATTTCAAAAATTTTCCTACCTTCTCCCAACTGGGAATCATATTCCCTAAATTTAGAATACAATATTCAAGGATCCTACTTGAACCATAATCAAACTAGATCTGAACCAAAAGATAAAAGGGAGGAATATACCTGATCCGGAGAAGCAGTATCTCCCAAAGTTGGTGTTCACGCCCAAAGAATGCACCAAGATCCGTTCCTGCTAAAGATGACACAGCTGTGGATGGAACAGAACCAGCAGGGTGCGTCCTACACACTGGACCCTTCGCAAGAATCCTCTGGAAACTCTGAACACCGAATCTTCATCAGTCTTTCTTGCAAGACTGATGTCAAGAACTGATTTCTTGACTTCCTATTGTTGCAAAGATCGAGTCTTGCAATAGTGAATGGTGGCGGTAGGAGGAGAACTCTAGGGACGAAGATGGCTAAACTGCTTTTCTTCTCTCTGGAGTATGAATGAGATCAGATCTCAATTCGTAGGGAGTTTTCTTTTTTTCCAAAAACCCTAGTTCGAATTCTGATGTATTTTCTCTTATTTTTCTCTTCCTTTCTTCTTGATTAAGAAACCTCTCAATTAGGAGTTATCCCAATCCAAATCTGTATTTGGATAGGGGATTATCTTAATCCTATCTGCAGATTAAGTTAGTTTACTCCTAATCTTATCAGGAGGTTACCAGATTCAAATCTAATTTGAATTTGGTCTCCTGGAGTGGATAAGGTTAAAGGCCCAATCCTTTTACTAACATTAATCTCAGATTCGCCCCATAGATGGGTGATCATATCAGCCCAGCTCGAAATGGGCTTTTGGCCCATTAGATGTTTAGTGTTTAACTAGTTTCCAATCTGCTGCCCAGTTGGGCTTCTTTGTATGGCGTGGGACCCAAGCATTGATCTACACACCAGCTACATGGGTTTGGCCTAGCCTTTAATGCAAGGCCCAGCCGAATTCACTGAAAGACTCAGTAAACCCCTGAGCCCATCATATGGACTCTATGGGCCCAACACTTACATTAAGTGGTCCCTGGGCCAAGCCATCTTATAAAAACCTAGGGACTATGGGCAGGAGCAAGATTAGCCCATCAGGTACTACCCTAAATGGTCTTACACTTAACCTCTCAGCCCTTAATGATCAAGCACTGCCCGACAAGAGAGGACCTCTCCCTCGGCTGCAAGGCCGCACTCTCCACTCACATGGATCCCGGGAATTAAAACCATTTGCAAACAATTCAAAACCATACATATATATATATAAATATATTAATTTTGCAAAACAAAATTCCAGTGATTGAAATCAACTGCCGGCAGTTTGGTTTCCATCAAGGAGAGTGCATTCCCGATCATTACCCTTTGTCTGACAAAGGGGCTGATCCTGTCACTATGATCACCCACTCAGATGAATTCTCAGACTGTCCCAACAACATACCCAGGTTTTGATCCTCATCTAAGGATCTCACTGATTGGCATATCAAAGATAGCCCGATCCGACACCTAGTGAAATGTCATAATCGAGTCTAGGGGTCAGGTGTAACTTTCTAATTTTGCCCATCTGTCTATACTGGAAATCTGGTCCGGTTCAAGGATTCAAGTAATCCCATACTACATGTGCCTCGGGTCTTACCCTGGTGGCTGAGACAGGCCATCCCAACACTTGGTGGCCCACCAGTATCAGCCTTGGCAGGATAAATCTCCCCAGATTTATCCAACGGCTATGAATATTTAAAACTAACACGAGTCTCTATAATTGTCCAGTTTTAGGGTCTTACACAGAATTAAACCAAACAACATGAATCAAACTTGCACTTTATTTATTTCCACTAAATAATAAATGTACATCAAATCGGATTGAAGCTAAGGGCATACAAAACTGTCTAACAGATTTGATCAGTCAATTAAGGGGGCGGATATGAGATTAGGATGAGCCCTAAAGCTAACCTAATCTGCAAATAAGATTAAGAAGAGTCATAATCCAAATATAGATTTGGATAAGGGCAACTCCTGATATGATTAGCAGGTTTTCATAATCATTAAGAAAGGGGAGGAAAGACCCTAATTAGAATTACCTGAATTTGAACCCTAGGACTTTTCAGCAGACATCTCTGCATTCTTGAGATAGGATCTTAGAAATCCTAGAGAAGAAAATAGCAGTTCGCCACCTTCTTCTCTAGCATTCTCCTCCAGCAGCAGCCACCACCCTTTTTCTGCCAGTTCGATGAGATCAAGAAACGTTCTTGATTGTTCGTGTGGGGCTCATTGTTTCCAGAGGATTCTTGTGAAGGATTCGGTGCGTAGGACGCACACTGTTGGTTCTATTCCACAGTTGCTGTTTTATCTTCAGCAGGAGCAGATCTTGGTGTCTTCTTTGGGCGTGAACACCAACATTGGGAGATATCACTTCTCTGGATCAGGTATAATCCCTCCTTTGTCTTTTGGTTCAGATCTGATTCGGTTCTGGTTCAAGTAGGATCCTAGAATTTTAATTCTAAATCAGGGAATACGATTCCCAATTTGAAGAAGGGTAGGAAATTTTTTGAAATTCACCCACCCATTCCGCAACAGTTTTGGCATGCATACGATGGATCCTACCCTACCTTTCACACCCTGCATGGTTCTGCCATCCATCTGATGGATCTCCCATCCGTTCATGAACACCCATCTTCACCCAACTGGTTTTCTTATTTATGGCTTGTCAATTAGCTCCCAAGTCTTATTTTTAATGAGAGCATCCATCTCTTCTTCCATTGCATTCTTCCACTCAGGTACTACAAAAGCTTCTTGTAGAGTCTAGGAATAGGTATAGCAGAGATAGATGCCAAGAAGGACTTACTAATTAGTTTTTTTATTATTTTTATTTTTACTTTTTTATTATTTATTATTATTTTTGAAATTCAAGAATTGAAATTTAAATTCAATTTCAATTTCAATTTCGAATTAAAATTTAAATTTAAATTCAAGTTTGTAATTTAAACTCAAATTCAAAAATTTGAACAATTTCCTATTTAACAATTAATTATTTAATTAAATAGCTAAAATAAAGGAAATTGAATAAAGCAAAAATTAATTATTGCAAATAGGAAATAAAAAATTAATTGTGCTAAAAAGAATTAACAACAACCAAAAATAAATTCTAACAAGAGAGAAAGAAAATAGCTACTCAAAAGGTGAAACCAAAAATAAAATAAAAAATGATTATGTGGCAACAAAAAAATAAAATAAAATAAACAAAAATTTTTTTATCTCAAAATAAAAAAACAAACCTACTAAAACAGAAATTTGAACAAGAAATTAAAATAAAGAAGAAAATAGATCTAGAAACAAAACGAAAGAAAAATAATACTAAAAAGAGAATCGAATCTAGAAAAAAAATTAAAAAGTCGAAAATCACTATTCTACCAAAAAAAGGAGTTCAAAAATAAAAATAAAATAAAATAAAATAAATCAAAAATAAAATGGGACGACTACACCTGAAATGCAATCCAATTAATCTTCTCTTCTCTTCTCTCCCATAGTTCCACAATGCTCCGGACAAAGCAAATAAAATTTTTTGTTCGTTGCTTTCCTAGTAACGGCGCCAAAAACTTGGTTTGTCCATAAGCGTGTCGTTAACCACTTCGGAACACCAGTTTTAAAATTTATCAATATTTTTCCGATTCTCAAACAATTACAAATGCAGTAAATGGTGAGAATGGGTCGTATCCATAGGGAAGCAAGAGAAAAATTACTATGTACTTAAATCCAGGAAAGAGAACACAATTGAGAGTTGAAGAAACACAAAATTTAATTAATTAAATTGAAAAATAGAATTCAAACATTGTTGAAAGTTAAAAGTGCAGAAAAATAAATGAATACAAAAATAAATAAATGAAAGAAACGAAATAAAAAATCTATAATCCGACTAGAGGTTGTAGTCTCTAGATCTCTCTTTTGACCCTTGAACTTCTCAAGCTAGGCCTTCCATCTTACCTGGCTGAATTCCAGATCTGCAGAAAAGAAAATGAAAATCAAACTAAATGAAAGTAAATTGCATAAAGAAAGAAATAGAACTGGAAATTAAAACTTGAGCTAATGTTTGGGATACGAATCCAGAGGTGGCAATAGGGGCTTAAGCGAACTGCAAGCAGGACCTCTTGCTTGGGCGTTCTCCTCTTCCTCTACCCTTGAACTTCTCAAGATCAACATTCCATCTTACCTGGGAGCAAAATTCAACCCCTTCTCAAGAGCCTTTGGGTCCTTTTTATAGAGAATGATGGACACAATTGGGATTAGAGAGAAAGAGGGGGCGACAGTTGGGTTTTAGCAAAGATATGGGCACCTTAGGGTTTCTATTGAAGGGTTAGGATGGTTCTCGGTTGATCCTAAGGCTTAGAAGAGAAGGAGAAAGTGCCCAATATTATGTAGAGCTGAGATTGGGGTGCCCAAAAATGGAGGGTGGAGATTAAGGCGCCTAGGGTTGAAAGGTGGAGATTAAAATGAGTGGGTGTCACCCTAAAGTGGATGGTTGAGTTAGAGAATGGAATAGAAGGCTGAGATCTAATGGCTAGGATCTGAATGGTGAGGACTAGAGGGTAGGTAGCGCCCTAGGGTTAAAAAGCTAAAAAGACAGTGCCCTAGAATGAATGGTGGAGATGAGAAAGGATGGAAGGTGGAGATTTAGCAAGTAGGGGCAGCTAGGGTTTGTTAAGGATGAAAATAACGAGTTAGAAGGCGCCTTAGGGTTTGCTAAGGAGAGGGGAGCATGCTAATACACTAGGAGGGGCGCCATTCCGGATTTAGCAGATAAGAGGCGCCCTCCTGTTCTCAGTTTTTCACAAAAACACCCCCTCTCTCAGCTAGACTTCACACCAGCTTCCCAAAAACTGCATTTCAGCTATGTAACTTCCCCAATTTTCCAAAGAAGTTGCACAGAGACCCTCAGAGGTCACAACACTGAATTTAACTGGGCAAAGGGCACACTTTGACTATTCTAAGTTTGAAAATACCCTTGAAATGATGCCCTTAAGGCATCAAAATGTAGAGTTATCACACCTCCCAACTTAACCATTGTTAGTCTCTTAGCAATGCAGCCCTAAAATTACATTGAGTAAAGAAATCCTTCCCATTGCAAGGTCATCCCTAACAAAATTAGCTAACTATCCTGATTCCAAAATTCTCAAACTTTGTATAAATCGATATTAGGCTTAAGGGGTAAAACTGTCCAACTTTGAATATTACCGAAACTTGGCCTAAAAATCTTATATATCGTTCCATTTGCAGACTGTCTTAATAAGCTGAGATTGATTTTAAAATCGAATAGGTATTCTTCTTATCATTTCTGACAATGGATTTCTATCCCTAAACTTGCTATGCACACTCATTTTTATTGTTACCTTCCACCATTTTACGTAAATCTCGACACTTGCCTTAGGTGAAGTTACCCGGTTACTGTGTTAGGTGATTGTCTTTGGTATTCCCTTTTCCATTTGACGCGAATCTTGACACTTGACTTAGGTAAAGAGACCTGATTACTAAGTCTAGGGTATCCATTGACCTTTTATTATCTTTTTTCTTTTTTTTTGCAACATTGTTCAGGGTAGTCCATTGTTTCTTAACAATTTGAAGATTTTTTGTCTAATTTCTCAATTTTTCTCTTCTTATCTTGGTAGGGACTAACTTGGGAGTATTTTCCAATTTCTAAAATATTCAAATAAGACCAATTTTTACTCCTATCACTTGCTACTAATTTCTACAAAATTCAATATTCTTTTATCAGTTTCCTCAACTTTTTCTATTTGAGAATCTCTTTTAATGAAAAAACTTTTCAATTTTTCAGTGAAATTTTACTTCTACATATTTAAAGGCTTAGCTTCTCATCTTTTCTCTCTCTTTCCTCACCCCCCAACTTAAATGCCATTGTCCCCAATGGCATGACTAGAATGATGCAAACAGGACTTGGGCCAAAGGGAACAATCAATAGGTTTTCCTGAGGGGTTCAAGGTCTGCCAACAGGTCTCGAATTAAGAAAAGAAACAAAAAACTCTAATCTTACAAATAACTGAAAACTACGTTGGGTTGCCCCCCAATCAATGCTAAGTTTAACGTCTTCAGTCAGATACATTCACGCACTTCTCTCATCTACCCTCCAAGATTCGCTTTCTTCCTCACACATGCAGGGCTCAGATTGGGCTAATGAAGAGGTAGATAGGGCATCTAAAGGATCATCTATTACATCCACCTTGCACTCATATTCCCCTAGGTTTGGATACTTAGAGGCACTAAAAACATTTAATTGAACTTTCTGCTCCCCAAATGAAATGTCCATTTCTCCCGATTTACAGTTGATGTTTGTATTGGCCATTCCTAAAAATGGACATCTTAAGATTATCAGGTTATGGTTTAGTTCCTTGGTTGAGGTCATGTCTAAGATGATAAAATCCATTGGGAAGTGACAACCCTCTACCCTAACAATGACGACCTCAATAATACCTCGAGGAGTCTTGACTGACCAATCAGTGAGTTGCAGAATTACCGGGGTAGGTTTTTACTCGCCGATCCTGAACCTATTATAAATAATGGACAGAAGCAGATTTGTACTGGCCCCAATATCCAATAGGGCCCGATCGAAGGTGATTCCAGAGAAGACACAACTAATGAGAGGAGCACCTGGGTCTTTCATTTTCCGAGAGAGTTGGTTTAGGAGGACCGCACTAACATCTATCGGGAGCATCACTTTTTGTGGGGCTGATCGTGGCTCCATCATTTGAGTACATAGCTCTTCCAAGAACTTGGCAAAGGCTGGGGCATGTTGGATCGCGTTGAGGAGAGGGAAGTTAATCTGGACTCCCCTGCTCTCCTCGTTGCGAATCTCTTTCTTCTTTTGCACCAGCCCGGCTATGAGTGCATTTGGAAAGGGAACTACGGGTTGGTTCACTATAGGCTCTTCTTCTAATTTTTCATTTCCTTTTTCTTCCCCCCCAACTTAGGGTCTTCTTGCTCCTTTTCTTTTTCACTAACTCTCTTTTTCTCATATGGGTCCTCTAAAATCCTCCCACTCCTTAAGGTTGTAATAGCCTTGGTATTTTCAAGCTGAGTGTTCTTAGGAGGTTGTTGAATCTACTATGGAGGAAAACCCGATGGATGATTTCTAGGATTCGCAACTAGTTGACTCGGTAGTTGCCCTACTTTTCTCCTCGCCTTGGCTTCGGCTAGCTGTCTTGTTTGGCTCTCTAATCTATCGATGGACTAATATGAAAGAATGGTAGGATCCATCTAATGGACGCCATAAAGGTTGCGGAATGGGTGGGGCGAATTTCAAAAATTTCCTACCTTCTCCCAACTGGGAATCATATTCCCGGAATTTAGAATACAATATTCAAGGATCTACTTGAACCCTAATCAAACCAGATCTGTACCAAAAGATTAATGGGAGGATTATACCTGATCCGGAGAAGCAGTATCTCCCAAAGTTGGTGTTCACGCCCAAAGAATGCTCCAAGATCTGTCCCTGCTGAAGATGACACAGCTGTGGATGGAACAGAACCAGCAGGGTGCGTCCTACACACTGGATCCTTCACAAGAATCCCCTGGATGTACTAAACACTGAATTCTTTCAGTCTTTCTTGCAAGACTGATGTCAAGAACTGGTTTCTTGACTTTCTTTTCTGCAAAGATCAAATCTTGCAACAATGCAGATGGCGGCGGCAGGAGGAGATTTCCAGAAACGAAAAAGCTGAATTGTTTTCTTTTTCTGGAGAGAATGAGATCTAATCTCAATTCGCAGGAACCTTTCTTGCTTACCAGAACCTCTTGGATCGAAATCTAATTTCCTTCTCTTGGTTCATTCGAAAAAATCTCCTCTCTTTTCTTCTTGATTAAGAAATCTCCTAATTAGGAGTTATCCCAATCCAAATCAGTATTTGGATAGGGGATAATCTTAATCCCTTTCCCAGATAGAGTTAGCTTACTCCTGATCTTATCAGGAGGTTACCAGATTCAAATCTGATTTGAATTTGGTCTCTAAGAGTGGATAAGGCTAAGAGCCCAATCCTTTTTGCTAACTTCAATCTCAAATTCGCCCCATTGATGGGTGATCATATCAGCCCACTTCGAAATGGGCTTTTGGCCCATTAAGTATTCAGTGTTTAATTAGTTTCCAATCTGCTGCCCAGTTGGGCTTCTTTGTATGGCGTGGGACCCAAGCATTGATCTACACACCAGCCACATGGGTTCGGCCCAGCCTTTAATACAAGGCCCAGCCAAATTCATTGAAAATCTCAATGAACCCCTTGAGTCCATCGTATGAACCCTATGGGCCCAACACTTACATTAAGTGGTCCCTGGGCCAAGCCATCTTATAAAAACCCAGGGACTGTGGGCAGGTGCAAGATTAGCCCATCAGGTATTATCCTAAATGGTCTTACACTTAACCTCTCAGCCCTTAATGATCAAGCACTGCCCGACAAGAGAGGACCTCTCCCTCGGCTGCAAGGAACAGTGCCGCACTCTCCTCTCACATGGATCCCGGGAATTAAAACCATTTGCAAACATTTTGAAACCGTACATATATATGTAAATATATTAATTTTGCAAAAACAAAATTCCAACGATTGAAATCAACTGCCGGCAGTTTGGTTTCCATCAGAGAGAGTGCATTCCCAATCATTACCCTTTGTCCGACAAAGTGGCTGATTCTGTCACTATGACCACCCACTCAGATGAATTCTCAAACTGCCCCAACATACCCAGGTTTTGATCCCCACTAAGGATCTCACTGATTGGCATATCAAAGGCAGCCTGATCCAACACCTAGTGAAGTGTCATAATCGAGTCTAGGGGTCAGGTGTAACTTTCCAGTTTTGCCCATCTATCTCTAAGGTCCAGGGCAAGACTGGAAATCTGGTCCGGTTCAAGGATTCAAGTAATCCCATGCTGTATGTGCCTCGGGTCTTACCCTGATGGCTGAGACAGGCCATCCCAACACTTGGTGGCACACCAGTATCAGCCTTGGCAGGATAAATCTCCCCAGACTTATCCAACGGCTGTGAACATTTAAAACTAACATGAGTCTCTACAAATGTCCAGTTTTAGGGTTTTACACAGAATTAAACCAAACAACATGAATCAAACATGCACTTTATTTATTTCCACTAAATAACAAAAGTACATCAAAATGATTGAAGCTAAGGGCATACAAAACTGTCTAACAGCTCCCACTTGCACTTAGGTCCAATCTGGTACAAGCCGGAGTCCCATACTTTCCACGTGTTTCTCAAACACCTTCTGTGTCAGTGGCTTGGTCAATGGGTCTGCCACATTATCCGCTGATGCTACCTTTTGAATTAGGACGTCCCCTCTACCAACGATCTCCCGCAGTACATGGTACTTCCTCTCGATGTGCTTTGACTTCGAGTGGGCCCGAGGCTCTTTAGCCTGGGCGATCGCTCCATTGTTGTCACACAACAACGGGATGGGTGATGTGCTGGATGGAATCGCTCCTAATTCGTGTATGAATTTCTTCATCCACACGGCTTCCTTGGCAGCTTCACTTGCGGCAATGTACTCGGCCTCGGTTGTGGAGTCTGCAGTGGACCCCTGTTTGTTGCTTTTCCAGCAAACAGCACACGATCCTATCGTGAAAACATACCCAGATGTAGACTTTCTATCATCTGGATCCGACTGGAAATCGGCATCGGTATACCCTAGAACTTGCAGTGAACTACCATCGAATACCAGACAAAACTCTTTCGTCCTTCGAAGGTATTTGAGTATGTTCTTCACAGCAGTCCAATGCTCCTGTCCTGGGTTTGCCTGGAATCTGCTTACCACACTCACCGCCTGAGCTATGTCCGGGCGAGTGCACAACATGGCATACATGATGCTCCCCACAGCTGAGGCATAGGGAACGTCTCTCATGCTCTCAATCTCCTCAGAAGTCTTGGGAGACATCTTCTTGGAGAGAGTGACTCCGTGCCTGAAAGGAACGTTTCCTTTCTTGGAGTTTTCCATGCTGTATCTTTTGACAATTTTGTCAATGTAAGCAGCCTGGGATAATCCAATTATCCGCTTCGATCTATCTCTATAGAGTCGAAGACCCAGTATGTATGAAGCTTCTCCAAGATCTTTCATGGAGAACTGCTGTGATAGCCATACCTTGACCGAAGTCAACATTCCTACATCATTCCCAATGAGTAGGATATCGTCCACATACAAGACTAAAAAGGTGATCTTATCCCCACTGGATTTCCTGTAAACACAGGGCTCATCCGGATTCTGCTCAAAGTCAAACGTTTTGACTGCAGAATCAAAACGGATGTTCCAACTCCTAGAAGCCTGCTTAAGTCCATATATGGATCTATTAAGTTTACATACCATGTGTTCCTGACCAGCAGCAATGAAGCCTTGCGGCTGCTGCATGTAGATATCTTCACTAAGATCTCCATTCAGGAACGCTGTTTTGACATCCATTTGCCAAATCTCGTAATCATGGTACGCTGCTACAGCTAGCAGGATCCTAATGGATTTAAGCATGGCCACCGGTGAAAAGGTTTCCTCATAGTCGATGCCTTCTTTCTGAGTATACCCTTTCGCCACCAAACGAGCTTTAAAGGTCTCAATCCTGCCATCGGGGCCCTTCTTCCTCTTGTAGATCCATTTGCAACCAATTGCTTTTACCCCGGAGGGCGGATCCACTAGAGTCCAGACTCCATTGGTCTCCATTGAGTCCATCTCGGCTCTCATGGCCTCCACCCACTTCTGGGAGTCTATGTCTAACATAGCTTCCGCGTAAGACACGGGATCCTCTTCACTAGTCAAGGCTTCCACCAGGTAACTATCCTGGTCATAACCATATCGGACTGGTGGTCTGGATACTCGGGTGGACCTTCTAGGTTGGTCATTACCTGGAACTTGTGGGTCATCTCCCACTGCTCCTGAGCTCTCCTCATCAAGAACTATTTCCTGACGATGGGTGTCCAGGATGTAATCGGATTCTAAGAATCGGGCGTTTCGACTGCAGAACACTTTCTGCTCACTTGGGTCATAGAATAGATAACCCACCGAATCCTTTGGGTAGCCTATAAACAGGCAACGGCTGGTTTTAGATTCCAACTTGTCCGCACTTGTTCTTTTAACGTGTGCAGGACAACCCCAAATCTTCAAGTGTCGCACACTTGGCTTCCTTCCGGTCCAAAGCTCATATGGAGTTTTTGGAACTGATTTGGTTGGAACCCTATTCAGCACGTAGATAGCAGTCTCTAATGCGTATCCCCAAAAGGATGTGGGTAATTCTGAGCGTACGAGAAGTGACCGGACCATGTCTAATAAGGTCCTATTTCTCCTCTCTGAAACACCGTTGAGTTGAGGTGTAGCAGGAGGAGCTAGTTGTGACACTATCCCATTGGCCTTTAAGTAGTCCCTGAATTCGTCAGAGAGATACTCGCCACCTCGATCTGATCGAAGGGCCTTAATTTCTCTCTCTAACTGTTTCTCGACTTCCTGTCTGAACTCTTTGAACTTTTCAAATGATTCAGACTTATGTCTCATTAGGTACACGTAACCATATCGTGAAAAATCATCTGTAAAGGTGATGAAGTACACGTGTTGATTCCGTGTCCTAACACTCAGGGGACCACATACATCAGTATGTATTAGGTCAAGTGTGCCTGCACATCTTTCAGGCTTACCGTCAAATGGCCGCTTAGTCATCTTACCTTGGAGGCAAGGTTCACAAGTGGGAAGATTTTCTACGGCTAGAAAATCCAAAGGACCATCCTTTACCAGTCTTGTGATTCGGTCGACACCGATGTGGCCAAGTCGGTAATGCCAGAGGCATGTGGGATTTATTGTATCACGAGTCCTTTTCTTGGGATTTTCGACCGACGTAGTTTCGGTTAAGTTAGTTTCCAAAGAAGGATGCAGAACATAGAGACCGTTCTCTAGCTCCCCGCATGCGATGAATTTATTATTCCGTTTAACAGTAATCATATTACTAAAGTAAACAGTATATCCATCAGCACACAATTTTGAAACAGAAATTAAATTCCTTCTCAAGTTCTGTACATAAAGACAATCTTTAAGTACAAGGACTCCTTCTTTAAAAACTAATTCTACGGTTCCTATTGCCGCAGCTGCAACACTTGCAGTTGTTCCCAAGAACAGTGTCACCTCACCTTCACTCAACCTTCTGCTAACTTTGAACCCCTGCAGTGAGTTACACGCATGAGTTGAAGCCCCGGAGTCAACACACCAGGACACAGAAGTAACTAACATATTAGTTTCTATGACACAAGTTTCGATATTACCTTTCTTAGATTCCAGGTAGGTAGGACAGTTCCTCTTCCAGTGGCCGGTCTGCTTGCAAAAGTGATAGACATCAGATGCCTTGTTCTTCTTCTGCTTCTTGGGTTTGGTAGTCTTCTTCTGGGGCTTCTTTGCCTTTCTCTTTCTCTTGCCCGATTTGTTAGCTTCAGCAAGCATAACCACAGGCTCATCCTTCTTGAGTAAATCCTCGGCCCTCTGCAACATATTGCTGAGTTCCTGGACGCTGACATTCAGCTTATTCATATTGTAGTTCATAGTGAACGCATTGAAGGAAGAGGGCAAAGAATTTAGGATGGCATCCACTTGCGTGCCAAGATCTAGCCCGGATCCAAGAGCTTCAAGTTCGTTGATGTATCCCATCATCCGAAGACAATGGTCATGAACTTTCTGCCCTTTGGTCATCTGCGCGGTCATGAACAATTTCAGGACCTTCTGTCGAGTAGAACGGTTCTGCTCCTCATACATTGTCCTTAGACTGTCCAATATGTCCTTGGCAATTTCGATCTGATCGAACTGCCTCTGTATTGAGTTGTCTAATGAGGCAATGACAAAGCAGCGGGCTAGGGAGTTCTTATCCTCCCAATCTTGGTAGTCCCTCCTACGGGCCTCAGAAGCCCTATCACCCGGACGTTCCGGGGCAGGATTTTTCACTACCTTGTCTAACTTTTCAGAAGTTAGGACCAGCATAAGATTTCTGTACCAGTCGGCATAGTTTGGGCCCTTAAGCTTGTTATCGTCTAGAAGCTTTGCAAATTGACCGTTTGCCATTTTCTGATAAAACAGCAAAATCATTAGTCCACAACCTTAGTTTGATTCATGTTTACCTACATAGATATGGCTTTTAATCTATGTTCCATTCCCATTTGTTCATCTCTGAGATTTCCCTCCTATCTCAGTGACGGAGACGACGAAATGTCTCTGGAAATGTGGGAAATCACATGGGGTGCGTGAAGCCAACTGTTTCAGCTGCATAACCCCACCACCTTTCTGTGACGGATCATATCCACTCATCAAATGAGTTTCCCTTTGGCCTTTGTCAGACAAGGTTCAGAGCCGTTTTCAGGTAAACCCTTCTGTCAGTGAGTGCACACCCATCATATTCAGGTTACGCCAAGGTACCGTGAGAGAATTCCCATTTTCTGGTGAAGCCCCTCCCACATCGGTCTATGACGCCCCTATCATCTTATGAAACACTCTAACAGATCGAACAGCAAATGGATAGCCCAATTTTATGGTGCGTTTCCTCATTACTGATGGACCCATCATTGTGCTAATGACGGAAGGCCTTTAGAGAGTCCATCATATGGATCTCCCTATCACTTGCATTCATATTTGCTGGAGGGAACAAAATCACGGCCTAGTTCTAATTTAGGTCAAACCAAAGTGGCTCCCACTGACTTTCATAAAGTCAGATTTCTGGTGGGCCTTAATCGGCTAGGGGTTCCGTACGCATCCCTTTTTAGGGTTGTGGGGCCCACCAGGCAAAGAGGGGGTCATCCAATGACCTTCAGGGACACCATGGCAATGATGTGCATTCAGCCATGGTGTGCGCAAGAGCCACTAACGAGTCATCACGGGCCAAGTACTTATGGCCCATGGTCGCAGCACATCAAACATCCAAACATCACATGTAAAGGAGGAATTGATCCAATCAATTAATTGCTGTAAAGCCCATTCAACGGCCCATTTAAAAACCAAGTCATTAACGATTAATGTCCACTAGGTGTATGGGCTGAATCGCAGATAGCAGTTCGGCCCATACAGCTTATCTCACAATAATGGGCTTTTGCAGTTTTAACCCTTTAAAACTGGGCTTTACAGGTGGGCCGAATTAATCCCTGTAATTGAACATCAGATTTGGAACAAAAGTGTGAGACAATTGGACTGAGAACAGCCCCTTTCGAAACCCAGATTCGGTCCAAACAGTTTTGGTCCAATCTAGTCCGAAATGGTCCAAAACTGATTTTCAATTCAAGAATTAATTATTGAATGATCTGAAATTAATAGTTTTGATTTCTAGCAAACACAAAACAATTATGGACTGTTCGCACCACCTGCAAAACAGAGGTTAATCACAAGGGTTGCAGTTTCATAAACTGCAAATCGCAGAAAACGATTTCTCCATCTGCAAATCTCCTGCGCCGCCATCTTCTTCCATCTTCTTTAATCAAGAAAAATAACAGAAATCCTATTTCTATTAATTACATTCTTGATCAAATCCTATACATTCAGTCTAAAAAATAAAAAAAATTATTTACAGACCGAATTGAATGAAATAAATAAATAGAAAAGAAAAAGGGTGCGCAGACCATCTGCGCTAAAACTGCACTGCGATCTCCAGGTTTGAACAGTCCATTAAATCAAAATAAATAAAGAACAATTCCAAATAAATTTTGGATTTAATAGAAATTAATTTCAGATCAATCGCCCTTAACAAGAAACAGTTTCTTGAAAAAAAAAAGAAAACAATCTGCGCAAATCTTGAAAGAACACCTTCTATCCATCTGCGCAGGGTCAGATCTGATTTTCTTTTGGTTCAAGATTCGAACCTGTGGCTCTGATACCACTGAAAGAATGGTAGGATCCATCTAATGGACGCCATAAAGGTTGCGGAATGGGTGGGGCGAATTTCAAAAATTTCCTACCTTCTCCCAACTGGGAATCATATTCCCTGAATTTAGAATACAATATTCAAGGATCTACTTGAACCCTAATCAAACCAGATCTGTACCAAAAGATTAATGGGAGGATTATACCTGATCCGGAGAAGCAGTATCTCCCAAAGTTGGTGTTCACGCCCAAAGAATGCTCCAAGATCTGTCCCTGCTGAAGATGACACAGCTGTGGATGGAACAGAACCAGCAGGGTGCGTCCTACACACTGGATCCTTCACAAGAATCCCCTGGATGTACTAAACACTGAATTCTTTCAGTCTTTCTTGCAAGACTGATGTCAAGAACTGGTTTCTTGACTTTCTTTTCTGCAAAGATCAAATCTTGCAACAATGCAGATGGCGGCGGCAGGAGGAGATTTCCAGAAACGAAAAAGCTGAACTGTTTTCTTTTTCTGGAGAGAATGAGATCTAATCTCAATTCGCAGGAACCTTTCTTGCTTACCAGAACCTCTTGGATCGAAATCTAATTTCCTTCTCTTGGTTCATTCGAAAAAATCTCCTCTCTTTTCTTCTTGATTAAGAAATCTCCTAATTAGGAGTTATCCCAATCCAAATCAGTATTTGGATAGGGGATAATCTTAATCCCTTTCCCAGATAGAGTTAGCTTACTCCTGATCTTATCAGGAGGTTACCAGATTCAAATCTGATTTGAATTTGGTCTCTAAGAGTGGATAAGGCTAAGAGCCCAATCCTTTTTGCTAACTTCAATCTCAAATTCGCCCCATTGATGGGTGATCATATCAGCCCACTTCGAAATGGGCTTTTGGCCCATTAAGTATTCAGTGTTTAATTAGTTTCCAATCTGCTGCCCAGTTGGGCTTCTTTGTATGGCGTGGGACCCAAGCATTGATCTACACACCAGCCACATGGGTTCGGCCCAGCCTTTAATACAAGGCCCAGCCAAATTCATTGAAAATCTCAATGAACCCCTTGAGTCCATCGTATGAACCCTATGGGCCCAACACTTACATTAAGTGGTCCCTGGGCCAAGCCATCTTATAAAAACCCAGGGACTGTGGGCAGGTGCAAGATTAGCCCATCAGGTATTATCCTAAATGGTCTTACACTTAACCTCTCAGCCCTTAATGATCAAGCACTGCCCGACAAGAGAGGACCTCTCCCTCGGCTGCAAGGAACAGTGCCGCACTCTCCTCTCACATGGATCCCGGGAATTAAAACCATTTGCAAACATTTTGAAACCGTACATATATATGTAAATATATTAATTTTGCAAAAACAAAATTCCAACGATTGAAATCAACTGCCGGCAGTTTGGTTTCCATCAGAGAGAGTGCATTCCCGATCATTACCCTTTGTCCGACAAAGTGGCTGATTCTGTCACTATGACCACCCACTCAGATGAATTCTCAAACTGCCCCAACATACCCAGGTTTTGATCCCCACTAAGGATCTCACTGATTGGCATATCAAAGGCAGCCTGATCCAACACCTAGTGAAGTGTCATAATCGAGTCTAGGGGTCAGGTGTAACTTTCCAGTTTTGCCCATCTATCTCTAAGGTCCAGGGCAAGACTGGAAATCTGGTCCGGTTCAAGGATTCAAGTAATCCCATGCTGTATGTGCCTCGGGTCTTACCCTGATGGCTGAGACAGGCCATCCCAACACTTGGTGGCACACCAGTATCAGCCTTGGCAGGATAAATCTCCCCAGACTTATCCAACGGCTGTGAACATTTAAAACTAACATGAGTCTCTACAAATGTCCAGTTTTAGGGTTTTACACAGAATTAAACCAAACAACATGAATCAAACATGCACTTTATTTATTTCCACTAAATAACAAAAGTACATCAAAATGATTGAAGCTAAGGGCATACAAAACTGTCTAACATAATATTGATTTAGGATCAACTGCTAAAGCTGCATGAATTGGTCATCAACTATATGAGTCTGAGGAGGTTGTGGATAGGCCTGATACGATTGAGTCGGTTGATTCCTAGGGTACATCTGCTGGAATTGCTTCTGCCCTTGTGGCCTCTGAAATTTTTGGGCCATGGAGTTAGATGGATGATACTATTGTTGGGACTGTATGTAGGTTTGACATGGTCGAGTCGGTTAAGTCCTAGGGTAATCATTGTACTCCTAGTGAGTCTGGGCTTCAGACCATTGAGAGTGTACATCTGGCAAGGGGTTTCTTGGGCTTGGGCCCCATACGTGAAGTTGGGATGGTTTTTCCACCTAGGGTTATATGGGCGAAAGAATGGGTTAGCATTGGATTAGAAAAATTCATTGGCCGAATGTACTTGGTCTGGCATAACTGGCTGACATGGGCCTGCCACAAGGTACTGGCTAACATGATGGGCCAGGCTTGCACAAATGGAACGTGTTGGATAGGATGACAAGGTTGGGTATGGGCCACTTTGTTGACGAAATACAAGGGCTTGATCAAGTTTTTGGGCCATCCCATTAATCTTATCCAGTTGTTGAGACACATGATTCCAATCTATCTGTGGCTTAGGTTGGAAGTAGTTTCTCATTCTACAAACTCTAGCCATTGAATTCATTTTATTTTATTTTGTTTTAACCCCCTTTCTCTTTTTTTTTTGAAATTTGAAATTTAAATTTTGAATTTTAATTTCAAATTTAGATTTTGAATTTTAAATTCTATAATTTAAACTCAAATTTGAATTTTTTAAATATTTTATTTTCTCTTTTCTTATTTTATTTTTATTTTTTTGATATTTAAATTTAAATTCCTAAAATTTAAATTCGAATTTGAATTTTTATTTTTAAAAAAATGCAAGAAAGAAAAGAAGAGGGAAAGAAAAGAAGAGAAAGAAAATCAAGAAAGCAATCAGACCTAGGGCTGCTGCACCTCCCTTCTCTTCTCTTCTCTCTTCTCTGATTTTTCTTAGGTTTTCACCATGACCATGCGTGGCTAAACTCTGATACATGGTCGAAGGAAACAGAAGCCTCAATATCGACAAAACTATGAGATATAATTTGATTTTTATTGTTTGATTTATACTTTGAGTATCGAATGTTCTTCTATGTTTATGTTCATGATTGTTTCGTTTGATTGCTAGGAGGACTACTAGTTTATTATTCGTTGCAATCTATTGCTAGGTTAGATATCAAATGCGTAATTGTTTGATCCCTCTAATCTGCGAAGCAACTAGGGTTTAATGATTTGCTGTGTCAGAAATTGTTAGATCTTAGGAAGAACACTCGACTGAATTAAATGCAACCGCTTATGCTTGTGTTGTTTAGCTTTATTGATCTCTAATGCTTAAGGCTACTACTAGATTAAATCTTTAACGCTTGTTTAGGGGTTGTTTAGTAGTAAGGGTTAAGAGGATCAATTGTTTTCTGATTAACTGAGATTAGGGGGATGTAGGAAAATAATTCCTACGATGAATATTCAAAGTCTGAATTGATTTATCTTTGCATCGATGAGCAGTAGTGAAATTCTGATGGTGGATGTTGACTTAGACCAAGACTCGATCTTTTGATTAATTTCAGTACTCTGAATTGCATTGTTTCTTATTTGATTTTCATTTTTTTAATTCTGATTTTCTTTCTTTTTAATTCTGGTTCATTACATACAATCCCCCCCCTCCATCTTTGTTTACGTAGCACACAAACTAGGTTAGATACTCTCTGTGGGGACGATCCTTACTCGCAGTACTGCATTTATGTTTAGGAGTATAGGTTTTATTTTTGGGTGCCTACGACAGCACACCACTACACCTAAAATGCAATCCAATTAATCTTCTCTTCTCTTCTCTTCCACAGTCCCTCAATGCTCCAATACCCCACCTTTCGCTTTTACGTCCTGCAAAATCAAAGAGAAACAAGAATTAGAGTATATTTACAGATCAAGTAATCAAACAAAAATAAAAAAAAATAATAAAACAGATCTGGACAAAGTAAATAATATTTTTTTTCCATTGCTTCCTCAGTAACGGCGCCAAAAACTTGGTGTGTCCAGAAGCATATTGTTAACCACTTCGGAACACCAGTTTTAATATTTATAATTTTTTATTCCGATTCTCAAACAATTACAAACTCAGTAAATGGTGAGAATGGGTCGTATCCATAAGGAAGCAATGGAAAAATTACTACATACTTAAATTCAGGAAAGAGAACACAATTCAGAGTTGAAGAAACACAGAATTTAATTAATTAAATTTAAAAAATAGAATTCGAACATTGCTAAAAGCTAAAAGTGCAGAAAAATAAGTAAATACAGAAATAAATAAATGAAAGAAACGAAATAAAAAGTCTATAATCCAACCAGAGGTAGTAGTCTTCGGATTTCTCCTTTGACCCTTGAACTTCTCGAGCTTGGTCTTTCGTCTTACCTGGCCGAATTCCAGATTTGGAGAAATGAAAACGAAAATCAAACTAAATGAAAGTAAATTGCATAAAGAAAGAAATAGAACTAGAAATGAAAGAACGAAAATTAAAACTATAGCTAATGGCTGGGATCCAAATCCAGAGGTGGCAGTAATGGCTTAGGCGAATTGCAAGCAGGACGGCTGAGATTAAAAGGTAGAGATTAAAAGGTGTGGGTGGCGCCCTAGAGTGGATGGCTGAGATAGAGAATGGAATGAAAGGCTAAGATCTAATGGCTAGGGGTTGAATGGTGAGGATTAGAAGGTAGGTGGCGCCCTAGGGTTAAAAAGCTAAAAAGAGGGTGCCCTAAAATGAATTGTGGAGATTAGAAGGGATGGAAGGTGGAGATTTTGCAGTTAGGGGTGGCTAGGGTTTGTTAAGAATGAAAAGATCGAGTTAGAAGGTGCCCTAGTATTTGCTAAGGAGAGCGAAGCATGCTAATATAGTAGGAGGGGCGCCATTCTTGGTTTAGCAGATAGGAGGCGCCCTCATGTTCTCAGTTTTTCACAAAAACACCCCTCTCTCAACTGGAAATCACACCAGCTTCCCAAAAACTGCATTTCAGCCATGTAACTTACCCAGTTTTCCACAGAAGTTGCAGAGAGACCATCAGAGGTCATAACATTGAATTTAACTGGAAAAAGGGCACACTTTAACTATTCTAAGTCGAAAGTACCCCTGAAATGATGCCCTTAAGGCATCAAAATGTAAAGTTATCACCTTGGACCTTGGAGATAGATGGGCAAAATTGGAATGTTACACCTAACCCCTAGACTCGATTGTGGTACTATACTAGGTGCCGGATTGAGCTGTCTTTGATATGCCAATCAGTGAGATCCTTAGTGGGGGTCAAACCAGGGTATGTTGGAACAGTCCGAGAATTCACCTGAGTGGGTGATCATTATGACTGGATCATCCCCTTTGCTGGACAAAGTGAATGATCGGGGAATTCACTCTCTCTGATGGAAACTTAAACTGTCGGTACTGAATTTCAAATGTGCTTAAAATTTGTTTTGCAAAATATATTTATATAGAGATATACATATATATATTATGGTTTCAAATTGTTTGGAAATGGTTTTAATTCCCGGGATCCATGTGAGTACAGAGTGGAGCACTATACCATGCAGTCGATGGAGAGGTTAAGTCTAAGACTATTGAGGATAATACCTAATGGGCTAATCTTGCATCTGCCCACAGTCCTTGGGTTTTCATAAGGTGGCTGGACCTAAGGACCATTTAGTGTAAATGTTGGGCCGATTAAAAGCCCATGATGATAGACTTTGGGGTTCACTATGTCCTATAGTTAATTCAGCCAGGCCTTGTAATAGAGGTTGGGTTGAACCTATGTGGCTGATGCGTAGATCGATGTTAGGGTCCCATGCCATACATAAAGAGCCAAGTTAGCCTATAGATTAAAGGGTAAGTGAGCTATGTGACTTAATGGGCCTAAAGCCTAATTAAGTTAGTTAATTAGAAATGGGTGAAATCTGATTTATATCCTGATTAGGATTAGCTGAAGGATAAGATAAGTCTTATACATTTAAGAGTCCAGATCCAAATATCAGATTTGGTTCAAGAAATTCTCTCCTAATTCGATTAGGAGGCTGATCCAAATAAAGCTATAAATAGGGGTGAGTTCCTCAGTTTACAAACACTCAGCAACTTGTAGAATTTTTCCCAGTTCTTGTCACCCCTACCCAGTTTGATTTCCACCTGTGGAGCTAATCAAGAAAGGTTCTTGATATTGTTTCTTGTTGGAAGAAACCCTGAACCAGACCAAATTCCAGTATTGCCCTAGACCTTGGAGACAGATGGGCAAAACTAGTGTGGGGCCCACCATAAAGGGAGATCATCCAATGATCTTAAGGACATTATGGCAATGATGTGCATTCAATCATGGTGTGCGTAAGAGCCACTATCGAATCAGCATGGGCCAAGTACTTATGGTCCATGAACATAGCACATCACACATCCATACATCACATGCATGAAATTGATAATTGATCCAATCAATTAAATGACTATAAAAACCATATGTAAAGCCCATTTAAAGCCCATAACAATATCAAATAATATTGTCCAGGTATATGGGCTGAACTGCAATGAGTAGTTTGACCCATATAGCATTTATTCTGAATTGGACTAAAGTAGTTTTAACAAATTAAAATTGGATTTTACAATTGTGGGATGAATTGCATCTTGCAATTAATTATCAACTCCTGGACCCATATGTGAAATTTTGGGGCTGAGAACAGCCCCCATTGAACCATAGATTTGGTCCAACCAGTTTGGTCCAATTCTATGGTTCGAATGGGTCTAGGGTTTGATTTTAATTTAAGATTCAAATCAATAACTGATATAAGACAATAAAGAATCAGTAGGAGGGTTGTTCGTAGGACTGCTACCCTGCAAAACAAAAATTAGACCGCAGAATGAGTTTTCAAAACTGCAAATCGCAAATGGCTAAACCCAAATCTGCGAAAATTTCTCCTCTGTGCAATCTGCTTCATCATCGACTGAAATAAAATAGAAAGCCTATTTTTCTATTAATATTACATCAAATTTAAATTCCTATACATTTCGTCTAAAAAATTAAAAATAATTAATTACAAACCAAGAATGAATAGAACAACAGGTGCGCAGATTTCTTGCGCCATTAAAGAATTCGATCTCCACCATACAAACAACCCAAAAATCTAGAAAAATATATAGAACAATTATAAATATAAATCAGATTTATAAAGATTTAATTTCAAATCAATTGCCCAAAACTAGGAACCAATTTCCCAGAAAAAAATGTTAACTGCACAAATTGGGTAGAACACCTTCTACCCATTTGCGTAGATCCAGATCTGGTTTAATTTGTTCAAGATTTGAACCTGGCTCTGATACCACTGAAGGGATGAGAGATTCATCATATGGATGGTCGAACCCTACAGGAAGGTTGGGTGAAATTTCTAAAATTTCTCTCTCTCCCATGTGGGAATCGCATTCCCTATTTTAGAAAACTACATTTTCAAGGATCAATCTTGAAACCAAACCAGACCAGATCTGAAACCAAAAGGGAGTAGAGGGATATACCTGATATGGAGTAATTGTAAACCCCTAATGAAGGTGTTCACACCCAAGGAGAAGACCAAAGACTACTTCCACCGAAGATGACACGGTGCGAGGTGAAGAAGAATCAGCAAGACGGTTCCTCAGCAAGAACAGAATTCTTCAACAAGAATATGATGGAGGGCTGGTGAGCACGACTTTAGATGTCTCTTCTAGCAAAAGGCAATATCAAGAACCGTTCTTGATCACTCCCACTGGTGCAGATCGAACTAGGTAGGGTAGCAAGAGTAGGAAAGAACAAGAGCAGAAGACAAGTGCAGTCAAACTGTGTTGTCTCTCTCTGTAATTCAATAGACTGTGAGATGTAATTGGAGGTTCACCATGCTCTCCAATTTATAGCCTTAAAGAGAGGTTCTCCTAATCCCATTAGGAGTTTCCTAATCCAAGTCTTATATTTGGATCTGGACTCTCTTTAAGAGATAAGGATAATCCCTTATCTTATCTGTAGATAAAGATCAGCCTTCCCTTATCCTATCAGCTAATCCAAATCCCAAAACCGCCCTTTATTTAATTAATCTTATTAAGCCAGTTCGAATGGGCTTTAGGCCCATTAAGTCTATGTGCTCACTTAACCTCTTAACCTATTGCCCAGTTGGCTATCCTTGTGTGGCGTGGGGCCCAAACATTGATCTACACATCAGCCACATGGGTTCAGCCCAGCCTTTGTTACAAGGCCTGGCCGAATTCACTATAGGAGATAGTGAACCCCTGTGTCCATCACCATGGGCTCTTAACGGGCCCAACATTTACACTAAATGGTCATTGGGTCCAACCACCTTATGAAAACCCAAGGACTGTGGGCAGATGCAAGATTAGCCCATTAGGTATTACCCTCAATGGTCCTACACTCAACCTCTCAGCCCATAATGATCAAACACTGCCCGACAAAAGAGGACCTCTCCCTCGGCTGCAAAGTACAGTGCTACACTCTCTACTCACATGGATCCCGGGAATTAAAACCTTTTGCAAACATTTTGAAACCATAATACATATATATATATATATATGTATATATGTATATCTCTATATAAATATACTTTGCAAAACAAATTTCAACGGCTGAAATCGACTGCCGGCAGTTTTGGTTTCCATCAGAGAGAGTGCATCCTCGATCATTCACTTTGTCCGACAAAGGGGCTGATCCTGTCACTATGATCACCCACTCAGATGAATTCTTGGACTGTCCCAACATACCCAGGTTTTGACCCCCTCTAAGGATCTCACTAATTGGCATATCAATGATAGCCAATCCAGCACCTAGTGTAGTATCATAATCGAGTCTAGGGATCAAGTGTAACATTCCAGTTTTGCCCATCTATCTCCAAGGTCCCGGGCAATACTGAAATTTTGGTCCAGTTCAAGGTTTCAAGAAAACCCACACTGCATGTAGCTCAAGTCTCACCCTAGCAGCTGAGACAAGCCACCCCAACCAACTTGGCGGCACATCAGTGTTAGCCTTGGCAAGATAAATCTCCCCAGATCTATCCAATGACTGGGTAGATTCTAAACTAACACGAGTCTCAAAAGTGTACAGTTTAAGGGTATTACACAAAAACACGCCAAAATAACATGAATCAAATATGTACTTTATTCATTTACATTAAATGTCATAATGTACATCATTCTGAATGGAGCTAAGGGCATACACTGTCTAACATCACCAAACTGTTGGATAATAACAAACTCAAGGGCCCTAATTATGCTGACTGATTCCGAAACCTTATGCTGGTTCTGATGTCCGAGAAATTAGACAAAATTGCTAGGAACCCTACTCCGGATCGTCCGGGTGACAAGGATTTGAGGCCCGAAGAAGAGAGTAACAAGAATGGGAAGAGAAAAACTCTCTTGCCCGGTGTTATATTATAGCCTCTTTGGACAATCTGATACAGCGACAATTCGATAAGATCAAAGTGTCCAAGGATATATTGGATGGTCTGAAGACTGTGTATGAAGAGCACAATCATTCTACTCGACAAAAGGTCTTAAAATTGTTTATGACTGCACAGATGACCGAGAACCAACAGGTTCATGACCATTATCTAAAGATAATGGGTTATATTAATGAACTGGATGCTCTCAGGTTAGTGATAAATCATGACACCAAAATTGATGTTGTCATCAATTCTTTACCTCCGTCCTTCAATTAGTTTATCATGAATTACAACATGAATAAGCTAAACGTTAACCTTCAGGAACTCAGCAATATGTTGCGGAGGGCTGAAGAACTGACTAAGAAGGATAAATCGATAGCCATGCTTGTTGAAGGTGGCAAATCGGGCAAGAAAAAGCGAAAGACTAAAAGGAAGGCTCAGAAGAAGGGTAGCAAAACTAAAAAGTAGAAGAAAGAGAAGGCATCGGATGCTTGTCACTTCTACAAACAGACCGGCCACTGGAAGAGGAATTGTCCTCAATATCTAGAGACTAAGAAGCAAGGTAGTTTTGAATCTTTTATCATAGAGACCAATGGAGTGGATATAGATTCCTTGAAGTGGGTTGATGCCATGAGAGCTGAGATGGACTCAATGGAGACCAATGGAGTCTGGACTCTAGTAGATCTGCCCCCTGGGGTAAAGGCAATTGGTTGCAAATGGATATATAAGAGGAAGAAGGGCACCGACGATAAAGTTGAGACCTACAAGGCTCGTCTTATGGCGAAAGGGTACACTTAGAAACAGGGAGTCGACTATGAGGAAACATTTTTGCTTGTGGCCATGCTTAAATCCATTAGGATCCTGATAGTTGTAGCAGCATACCATGACTATGAGATTTGGCAAATGGATGTCAAAACTGCGTTCCTGAATGGAGATCTTACTGAAGATATCTATATGCAGCAACCGCAAGGTTTCATAGTTGTAGGTCATGAACACATGGTATGTAAACTCAACCGATCCATATATGGACTTAAGCAAGATTTTAGGATTTGGAACATCCGGTTTGACTCTACCATCAAATAGTTTGACTTTGATCAAAATCAGGATCAGCCCTGTATTTTCAAGAAGACTAGTGGGGATAAGGTTACGTTCTTGGTTCTGTATGTACATGACATTCTAATAATTGGGAATGATGTAGAAATGTTAACTACGGTGAAAATGTGGCTTTCACAGCAATTCTCCATGAAATTTCTTTGAGAAGCCCCCTACAGATTGGGTCTTCGACTCTATAGAGATAGATCGAAGAGGATAATAGGATTATCCCATTTTGCTTACATTGATAAGATAGTGAAGAGATACAATATAGAGAACTCCAACAAAAGAAATTTTTCTTTTAGGCATGGAGTCACTCTCTCCAAGAGTATGTCTCCCAAGACTCCCAAAGATATTGAGGGCATGAAAGAGATTCCCTATGCCTCAGCCATTGAGAGCATCATGTATGTCATGTTGTGCACTCGTCTTGACATTTCTCAGCCAGTGAGTGTGGTAAGCAAATACCAATCTAACCCAGGGCAGGAGCATTGGACCGCTGTGAAAAAAATACTAAAATACCTTCGAAGGACAAAAGAGTTTTGTCTGGTATTCGATGGTAGTTTACTACAGATCCAAGCGTATACTGATGTCCATTTACAGTCAGATCTAGATGATAGAAAGTCTACATCTAGTTATATCTTCATGATAGGATCGTGTGTTGTTAGCTGGAAAAGCAGCAAACAGGGGTCTACCGCAAATTCCACAATCGGGTTCGAATACATTGCCGCATGTGAAGCTGCCAAGGAAGCCATTTGGATGAAGAAGTTCATTCAGGAATTAGGATTAGTTCCATCCAACACATCACCCATTCCATTGTTGTGTGACAACACTGGAGCCATTGCTCAGGCTAAGGAACCACGAGCCCACTCGAAGTCGAAGCACATCGAGAGGAAGTACCATTACTTTAGGAGATAGTTGGAAGAAGGGACGTCCTGATTCAGAAGGTAGCATTAGCAGAAAAATGTAGCAAACTCATTAACTAAGCCATTGAAACAGAAAGTGTTTGAGAAACACGTGGAAAGTATGGAACTCCGACTAATACTCGATTGGACCTAAGTGCAAGTGGGAGCTGTTAGACAGTGTATGCCCTTAGCTGGGCTGAACCCATGTGACTGATGTGTAGATCAATGTTTGGGTCCCACGCCATACAAAGAGAGCCAACTAGGCAGCAGGTTAAGAGGTTAAGTGAGCACATAAACTTAATAGGCCTAAAGCCCAATTTCGAATTGGGTTAATTAGATTAATTAAATAGGGGCGGATCTGGGTTTGGATTAGCAGATAAGGATAAGAGGATAAGTTTTATCTAGTTAAAGAGTCCAGATCCAAATAAACATTTGGATCAGGAAACTCCTAATTTGATTAGTATTAAGCTGATCTTAAACTGTAGAGAAGATAAGGGGTTATCCTTATCACTTAAAGAGTCCAGATCCAAATAAATATTTGGATTTGGAAACTCCTAATCAGATTAGGAGGTTGTCTCTTTAAGGCTATAAATAAAAGAGCAGGGTGGACATGAAAAGGACAACAGACAAGAGACCACAAACTGCAGAGTTCTTCCCTGTTGTTGCCACCCCTACCAAGTTCGATCTCCACTTATGGGAGTGATCAAGAATTGTTCTTAATATTGCTTCTTGATAGAAGAAGCAATCTGAAGTCATGCTCACCAGCCCTCTACTCCCTTCTTGCTGAAGAATTCGGTTCTTGCTGAAGAGCCGTCCTACTGATCCTTTGAGACAACTTTCCAATAAAAGAAAAAAATATCACTGGGTACAAAGAAAAAGAAGCATTCACAATTTCCATGAGCTTATTCAAAATGGCTTTGTAAATTCATACTGAATCAAAAGTTTAAGGCCCATTGGGTGAATAAACTCTTGCATATGTTCTGCTTCTATATGTTTAAGTTATGTAACTGTCTCATCATTATCTACAAAAGCACCTCTATTGCAATAAAGATAAACTCACTATTCATATAAAAAAATGCATACATGGAATTGATGCACCACCACTAAATAAGAGTATGTCTACCAAAACACTATTCTATAGTGGCCAGAGCTGAATGTAGAACTTCTTCAAGGTAATTCTCTGCAGTAGCATATTGCCTTCTTTTATCCTCAACAGCTAAAGCTTAATCCTGCACAAATAGAATATTCTGAGATTCAATTTACCTTTATACAATACAAAAATAACTAGAATCCATTTTGACTGAGAAAAGTACAGGAGGAAAATCTTGATAGCTTCTCAAGGTATCCATGATAGGCTTTGGCTAATCTTTGGGGTGTAGCCCACACGATTCAATAATGCCTGGTTACAAAGAATATGAAGTATGAGAAATACATAATTTAAATTATGATACATAGAAACACAATGCTCAGAAAGCTCAATGTTTTTACATGAATAGAGAACAAAGGATCAACTTGGAGACTGGTGATAGAAAAAATATGGCTGACATACCTAATAATCAGATCTACCAATGGCATAAAAGCTTGAACAACTTAAAGCTTAACAAAAAAAGATATTATGCAATTGACAAACACATGATAGACAACATCAACTTGAATACATAATTTCACAATAGTAGACAAGCAACAAATTACCATTACAAGACAACACAATGAATTTTCAGGTATTTGTGTGGATTGAGTGGTGAGACTGCTTTTCACTTACTAAACTCCTACCCTTTTGTCTGCTATATTTGGGGATGGTTTTTTTCTCTTTTTAGTTGTAGATAGGGATGGAAATTTCACGAGAATTTTCAGGTATCTGACCCATACCAACCCTAATAGGATCCATTTATCAAGACTATATAGGGTTTGGAATGGGTTTGGGATTTTAGATCAAAACCATATAGGGTTTGGGACAGGTTAGTGTTTTGACTTTAGGGTATCCGGTACCTGAACCTAATTGTACTTAACACAAGTACCCACTCCCAATGCCCAATTATAAACCCGTATATACGTTATTAAATATGTCTTATACATTTTAAAGAAATAATATACTTAGTAAAAAGGTTGAGAGAGGATTCAAACCCTTGCCCTTGTATCCTATTAAGTATTATAGGAATCTTTAGCACTGGCCTACCACACCATTTCTACTTGAGAGGGGCATCACAATTGTTATGTAAGGTAAAACCAAGTGCAGCCGTGCAAGGTTCAACATATCAGAAAATGCCAAGAATACTAACGAGGTAATTTAAAGAAACGTATCTGGTTTCTAGATATCCTTTACATAAACAAGTATATGGTGGCAAAACTAAGATACACATGGATACGCCATGGAAATTCAAATATATATATTAAAAATATATGAATTAACATATAATCTATAGCTCTAATAACTCTATACATATGAAATAGGGAATAGGGATTTGGAACCAAAATCCGAATGGCTCTAACTGTTTGGTTGGGCATAATAGGATTTTGATTTCTATTCTTAGTGAAAATGGCATTCCCACATTTGAGGGAATGGACATTCCAGCCTCCCCTTATGAATGAGAATCTCATTTCAACGAAAAAAAAAAGATGAGTGACTTAACACCCCCCCCCCCCCCAAAAAAAAAAAACCTTCTCTCTCTTTATCCAATACCAACCCTCCTTGAGAGTCGTGCATATCTTGTAGAATCCAATTCTAATACTATCTGAACCAAACAAACAAGGGAATAGGCGATTCTAATTTAGGGGATTCCAATTCTAACTGCAAACTAAGGGGATTATTGGAACCATGGCCGTTTTTCAAAAAAACAGTGCCACATCGGATCCACATAGGCATTTCAATAAACGCCTCTGTATCTCATTGTTTGGTTCAGTCGATTATTAAAAAATCAGGCATGCCTTGAAAATCAGGACCCCACCAATGCATATATGAAAAACAGTGATGAAAATCACCTTACCAAACAGCATAGTGTTGCTCACTGCCCACGTGGCAGAAGCATTTTTTTTGTGAAAAACGGGTCTTGAAAACATGGGCATTTTTTCTTGAAAATCGATCCCAAAAAGCCCCACGCTTCCAAACACCATCTAAACGAATCCTTACTCTTTATACCCTGACTACTTCTGTTGTAAACATGACACTAGACAGGGCAACATGGTTGTGATTTATTTTTGCTAGCAAGTCGTCCCCCCTAGTTGGCTTGTAAATATTTTCAACTTTGAAGCTATATAGTTAAATAGAAGTTTATTTTTACCTAGAGAAAGAAAAAAATAGAAAAGGAAATACCATTTTGGCAAAAAAACATTACCACACTCTTAAGTGTGTATCTTTTAAAAATAAAGTGAAAACGCTTTTGATTTGATTCTGAAAAACAATTTTGTTCTTTCAACCAACAAAAATGTTCTTACTAAAAAACAAAACAATTTTGTTCTATACACCCTATTACTGATTTAAAGTTTTTCTTCTCATACCAACCCACATTTAAATGAATCTTGATACAATGTATAAAAATAAAAAAGAAATAATAGAAAGAAGAAAGATGAACTTGGTATCCATTTAATCAAAACCACCATTTGTGCTGAATTATAATATCAAATACTAGAGAACATATGTTTTTAAAATTAGAAATTCAAGAAAATGTTTCTAGTTTCAGCTTTGGAAACAAGAAATTCACCATACAACAAGGAACAATTAGAAAAACCCAGTATGGAACCTTTGTCTTAAAACTCATAACCATGGTTTAAAGTATCGAACTATCGATATGCACGAACAAGCGTATCAGGTGTTTCAATACTTCATAATTTTTTTTTTAGTTTTTTAAATTGTTTCAGGGGTCGGTTTTAGGCTTATCTACCCCTGGAAGTGGTCAAATTCCAGAACATCCTTTATTTGGGGTTTCGGGGAGCTACTGATATGATACTATACGCCTGCTACAGGACATGTCATATCAAAATATTTTGAACCATGCTCACAACAAGCAAAAATATTCATATTGGAGAACAATCCCTTAGGCTAGGCTGTGTTTGATTTCCCTACTTTTCCCATCCATTGTTTTGAAAGGCTTTACCTAGATAAAGACCTATACTTATTTTTTTATTTAAACTAGTTTTGAAAGATGATTTATAACCATTAATTACTTGTTTTTTTTTGTTGTTTTATTACAATTTTTATTTGATTGGTGGAATGGTCGAACCAGAAAATGAAACGGTTGGACCTGTGAACCATATGAAGTAGTATAAATGATGGAACCAGAGACATAGATTGACATCCCTTATATATTAGTTGTGTCTTATGTGGGCTTAGGTTCATTCATCGGTGAATAGACCCATATCAGAACACAAATGGGCCTAAAACCAGGGTTGATTGAGAGCCGCTTTGAAGAAGCGATTAGAATCAGAAGTTTCATCAGATGGTCAATGTCTGCACCGAGTGAAAGCTACTTAGGCATTCCGAGTGCATCGGGCCCACCGTGCAAAGCCAGAAGCCGCTCAGTGAAAGCCATGCCAAATGGGCATATATTCGTGTGCATTCGTGATTGGTGAGAAGGAGCTAGAACGTTGGCTCAGGGAAAAAAAGGAGCTAGAATCATAGAATGTTCCCGAATTGTCAAAGTCTCAAAGCATACAGAAATATTCCGAAATTACGAGAGGCTTCATCTTCTCTATAAATACCAAATGCATCTCTCATCTCTGCATCGTGAAATCTTCCAGCACTCTTCAAATTCAAAGGCTTCCGCTCGTAGCTAGCAAGCGTTTCAATCTCTCTGTGACTACTTTTATTTTTACCATTTCAAACAGACCCTGAAGCAGAGATGTCGATCATCCCAAGCGTTTTCGGTGGCCGACGAAGCAACATCTTCGATCCTTTCTCTATGGACATTTGGGATCCATTCCAGGACCTCACCTTCGGCAATGCTCTCCGAACCCCTCAATTCTCAACCGAAACGGCAGCATTCGCCAATGCCCGCATCGATTGGAAGGAGACTCCAGAAGCCCATGTCTTCAAAGCTGACCTTCCTGGCCTGAAGAAGGAAGAAGTGAAAGTCGAACTGGAAGAAGGTAGGGTTTTACAAATCAGTGGAGAGCGCAACAGAGAACACGAAGAGAAGAACGAAAAGTGGCACCGCGTCGAACGCAGCAGCGGCAAGTTCCTTCGTCGGTTCCGGTTGCCGGAGAATGCCAAGGTGGAGCAGGTGAAAGCAGCGATGGAGAATGGAGTTCTTACTATAACTGTTCCAAAGGAAGAGACAAAGAAGCAGGAAGTGAAGGCTATTGAAATCTCTGGTTAGAATAAATAGTGTAATACTTCCGTTTGGTCTATGAATACATTGTATGTTTACAAAATGGTGAGGGATGATGTTTTATGTGGAGGATTGAGAATGAATAGAAAAAGTTTATAAGTTGTATAAAACTTTGGCCATGTTTGGTTCAATTTTCATTCTTTCTCATTCTTATCATCAAGATGAAATTTTTAAAAGTGCTTTTATAAAAGTGCTTTCTTAAAAGTGCTTTATAAGGTGTGGTGTGGTTCAAGCTACACCTTGTATTTTGATTCTATGTATCTTGGATACATTGTTAGATAATCTACAACATCGATTAAAAGTAACATTTTTTGTTTTTTAAGCAAAATACAAATTAATTTAATATTTGATCAATTTAAATATAGTTAATATGAATTAATAAAAAGTTAATGGATGAATTCAAAAAAAAATTAATAATGACTAAAAAATTAAAGGTAATATAAAAATATATAGCACACACATAAGAGAGAGAGAAATAATTAACAAGAAAACAATCTAGAATTATTAAAATTAGTAAAGACATAAAAAGGTAAAATTCTGATTTTGAATACCAAGTAATAACGATTGTAATGGTAAGACAAATATTATTAATTAAATATAAGACAAAAAATTAAAAAATGTATAAATTAATACACATTCAAAGTACTGGATAGGGAAAGAGGCCTGTGGCGTGATTGTGACCACGAGATAATGGTGTGACCAATATTTTGGGGTGTGGTGAAGTCCACACCACGATATAGTGGGTTTTAAACCACACCACATCATAACAGAACGCATTAGAGTGGTGTGGTGCTTTGAAACCCACTATTTCATGGGTCCACTATACTACAAAACACCACCTTAGCCTATGGCACACAAAAAAAAAAAAAAAAAAAACTCCATCCAAGGTTCAAAATATTGCAATGTAGTGGCATGCATCATACGATTTCTTAAAGAGCAGTACATTTTAAATGCATCAAGTTTTAAATCCACTAACATTAGGGTATTTGTAATCATTCAAATAAATGAATATAAAGGTATTTTGGGGATTAAAAAATTAATTGGATGAGAATCTTTTTCCAAGTTAATTAATGGAAATCTTAATGGAGGGGTATTTGTCACAAAGTGAAAGCTCAGGGAAGTTTGCAAATGAAAGTTCAAAGGGCATATGTTATTTTCCCAAAACTTTATTCTACACAACATAATTTTCTATATACCATATTACTAGCATTAGTGGTGTTAACTGGTTGGTTTGGTTTCGTTGTAGGTTGTTTGGCCAACTGAATTGGCCTGATCGGATTGGGGAGTTAGTCAATCGAAATTCACCAACCATTAGTGAAAACTGGCCAGCTTAGGTTGTATTGATTTGGATTAGTTTTCAGTTTGATCAATCGGCTCAAAAGATTTAAACTTAAAAAAATTTAAATTAAATTTAAATTTATAAATTATAATGGTATTAGTAAAAAATAAATTAAAAATTTAAGTTTACAATATAAAAATATTTTAAACTAGGAAATATGGGAATATTTCCCACTTTCCTATATTAAAAATTTAAATTTAAAAATATAAAATATTAATATAGATTTTTGGTTGAGTCAATTTGATTTTGATCGGTTTACAAATGGCCAAACCACAACCCACCTAACATGATTGGATTGGGAAATTGTAGAACCAAAATCAATAAAAAAATCTAGAAAACCGACCAACTCAAGTCAAGTTGAGTCGGGTTAATTGGTTTGATAAACAACCCTAACTAGCACTTGTTCAAAGCTTTTATGGATCATACCAACCCACATTTAAATCGATTTGGATCTAAATGTACAAATTAATAAAAATATAAAATGTTAAAATAAGTAAGGTGAGTGACGGGTTGTCGAAGCCCTCAAAATTAATGCTAGTCCCACAATAAATTTGTAGTAGTAGTGGTACTAGGTCGAATCTCACAGGGAGCTAGGGAAATAATTTCTCAGCTGAGTGTGTAATATAAAGAGTGGGAAAATTAAATAATTAAAATTCAAAAAGAATCAAGAGAGCAATATCAACTTAAGAGAAATCAGTCTTACCGAATTCTGATTCAAGGGTTCGGATTTAATCAATTGGTCATCGATCCTAGGTAGACTTCGGCAGTCTTGCAATTCAGCCTCTTCTCTTTTCTTGAATCTTCTTGAATCTTTTCCTCTCTTCTCTCTTGCGCACCTCTCTTCTCAAATCTCCCAAAAAGAATTCGAACCCCTCTTTTCCTTTTATAGTTTTCTCTTTAGCCCCTCTCTCTCTTCTAGAAAGTTTGCTGCCTTTAGGAGCTCCTTGGGCTGCACTTTGGGCCTCCTCCTTGCTGGACCGAATGGCCTCCCTTGGAGAGCTTTGGCTAGCTCTCTCTTTGGGTTCTCCCATAGAGTGTTGCATGGGCTTCATGGGCCGAATTGCCCTCCTTAGGCTTCTCGGGCTAAATTTCTTTCACTTTAGCCTCTTTCTCATGGTTCTATAATCTCTTTCCCCTAACCTGGTCTAACTTCTTAATTTTCTAAAATTAAACTAATTTGGGGTAAGAAAATATGCAAATCAGCATCAAAACCATGCATAAAACATCAGAAATTATGTGTAGTTTGTGCACACATTAAACACCCCCACACTTAAGCTTTTGCTTGTCTTCAAGCAAAGACATCACCCATAAACTGATCAGCCCCCAGATTATTACCATCTACCGGATGAATTTTAGGATGAGAATGCATTAAGTGGTCAGGAAACTTGCATAAACATTATGATTTATTCCCATGATTAGCCATTCTTACCACATACATAAGAGCAAAGGAAGGGGAGAATATGAGATTCTTCATGCTCCAACCTTCACTTCCATTCAATATGTATAGCAACTCCTTGACCGCCAATATTAACCATTACTTTGAGCTTGGTCTCAAATCTGTCAACACACCTAATTGAGTGTTCAACCAACTTTTGTCCCTTTGAACCTCGGCCGTCACCGAATTATTTTATTTCCCCTTTTTTTGGTGTGACTGCATTTTATGCTCCATCTCACACGGGGCATTTTCTTTTTTCTTTTTTTTTTGGTGTGAGTGCATTTTATGCTCCATCTCACACTGGTCATAGGTTAGAGGCAGATAACAATACTCATATTCCAAGTTGCTAGTTTTACTATTCAGTTTGGAATAGAGGAGTTGAGACTGAACTCATATCATAAACCGCTAGTTTTACTATTCAGTTCATGACAGTGGGAGTCATTTGGACTTTGTCCCTTCTTTTTTTTTTCTTTTTCAATTGTTGAACCTCATGCATTTACAGTTCAGATGTGAACATGGCTCAAATGATCATTAAGATACCAGTCAAGTGCATCATACACATGAAGAAAGTTAGGGATGGTCATGATGAAAGTCCTATTCGACTTCCTTAACCTCATGGAATGTGATAAAATTGGATCATGCACAAGAATAAAGTCTCACACTTACAAAGATTTCCCTCAACTCATTGTATTCTCTCTTGGAGTTCACCTTATGAACAACAATAATCTTGAGGGAATTTTAGTTTATTCGGTCTATCAATGCATGTATGTGTTGGGGTGATTGAGATGCATAGCTACAGCCTAACTCCCCCATACTTAAGATGAACATTGCCCTCAATGTTCCTAGTGTTAGAGAATGAAGATGAATCCAGCAATGAGGGTAATTGCATGAAGAGCATTATCAAGTAATGAGAGGGGTTTAGAGGACTTCCCTAAAGACCGTTCTGAAATCTAGAGTGGCTCTTTTGTTTGGAACCTCTAGCTTCTAAGAACCACACAAAATTAGAGAGAGAGAATGATGAATACTAAAATAGCTCAATAATCATCTTATATGAATGAGAAAAAAAAACAATGGATGGAGTGGCAATGAGGTCACCGGTCGTCTAGGTATGACCGGTCGTTTGATATTTTAGTAGTGATGAATACTAAAATAGCTCAACTGATATGAATGAGAAAAGCAAAACACAAATAAAAAGGTTAAGACCAATCATTTGAAGCTCGACAGTCTAGTGAGGTCACCGGTCATCTAGGTATACAGTGGATGAAGTAGGCAATGTTCCACCCACTATATATGGCTTAAGGCGCTGACCATTGACCTTGAATGTGCCTTGTGCCGGGTGAGTGACCTCTACGGCTCCATAGGGGAAAACCTGTGTGATGGTGAAAGGTTCATACCATCTCAATTTCAGCTTGCCTGGGAACAACCGAATACGGGAATTATACAACAACACTTGTTAGCCCACATGAAAATCACGTCTCAACAAGTTCCTATCATGCCATCTTTTAGTTCTCTCCTTGTAAACCTTGGCATTCTCATAAGCAGCAAGTCTGAATTCATCCAACTCATTCAGCTACAGTCGCCTCTCTGCTCCAGTGGCCTGTGAATCAAAATTTAAGAACTTTAGTGCCCAATATGCCTTATGTTCCAATTCAATAGGTAAATGACATGCTTTTTTGAAAACTAGCCTGTATAGAGACATGCCAATGGGTGTTTTATATGCAGTTCTATATGCCCACAATGCATCATCTAACCTGATTGCCCAGTCTTTCTTAGCAGCGTTTACCGTCTTCTCCAAGATTCTTTTGAGCTCCCTATTAGCTAATTCAACTTGGCCACTGGTTTGAGGGTGATATGGGTAGCTAATTTATGTGTTACACCATATTCTTGCATCAGCCACTCAAAATGGGTGTTGCAGAAATGAGTTCCCCTATCACTAATTATAGCTCGAGGTGTGCCAAATCGGGTGAATAGCTTTTTCAGGAAATGTACTACCCTCCTATAGTCATTTATGGGTAAGGACGTGGCTTCCACCCATTTAGACACATAATCAACAACAACTAGGATGTACTTATTACCAAAAGAATTCGGGAAGGGTCCCATGAAGTCTATACTCCATACAGCAAAAATTTCACAAATCAAGGTATGTGTCTACATTGGTCACATGTAGACACATACCTATGAGCATCCTTGACCAAGGTAGGCCAATAGAAACCTGATTGCAAAACCTTGGCTGTAGTGTGGTTGGCTCCAAAATGGCCTCCCGCTTCTCTATCATGACAGTACTGAAGCACCGACTCCATCTCCTCCTCGGGAATACACCTCCTTATGATCTGATCTGGACATAGCTTGTACAAAAAGGGATCCTCCCACAAATAGTGTTTCACATCAGAGAAGAATTTCTTCTTCTGCTGATATGAAATGTTAGGAGGGATAATATGTCTAGGTTCTTGGAATGGAGTAGAGCTGTTCATCCGGATTGGATGACCATAGTGGGAATTGATGACCGACATGAGTTCATCGTTGGCTCAAATTTCAATGCAGATTGGGCCTGGATTGGATAGATTGGGCTTGACCTCAGGTTCAAGCCTGAGTTGAACATGACAAGTTAAATTTTCAATGGGTCCAAATGCTAACATCAGCCCGATGTAGTTGAGATTGTTTAAATTTGGCAACATGCATTCATAGTCAAAAAACAGCTACCAAATACAGTTTTTTGAACATTAAACTTGAATTGTTAATGAGGAGAAGTAGAACATGACACCATGCACCAAAGCTATTTCCTTAGATATATTTTATCACTTTCTATTCCCATTGTGTTTTGGGTTAAGGTGATTTCATGAGGAGAAAAAGGAACCAAGCTTTCTTCCACAATGGGGATGGTTGTTGGGTTGGATTGAGCGCATATTCGATCAGTAGATTGCATTGCACATCAACCCATCGACTAACTACCCGCGCCCATTAAAAAACACATTCTATTATCATGCTACAACAACCTATTACAGAAAAAAAAAAACACTAATTCACCTACTTCAACAAGTCGACCAAATGATTTTTTTTTTCTTTAAATTGAAAAATATCAGTTCCACGATTTTGTTTTCAACTAACTCAATCATAATTTCTAATCTGAATGGTGGAATTTTTATTACACATTACAGCGTTGCACATGAGGCTCATTGGTTACTATAGAGAGCCCTCACAGACCATGTCGGCTACCTGATTATCAGCACCTGAATCTGAATGACAAAAATTAAAATGGTCTTCTAACTACAATTTAGTCCAGCATTTCTTTGAAAATGAGAGAGAGAGATTGTTTTTGCTCGTTCATCGTAGGTATAGAGGATGAAAATTTTAGTTTTTTTTTTTTTTTTCTTTTGATAACTCAGGAAGAGGGTTTACATAGAACAAGGGGTGGTATGTCCTCAAAAATCCAAACAATTAATAATAACTAAATCTCTCCCTCCGAAAGTTTTCTACATTACAGAGGATAAACGAGTACAATTACCTAGGATTGTATTTTAGGTTTCGGATATGGTATATGATATAACACAGCAAGTAGGGGTGAGCAAGAAAAACTGAAAAACTGACCGAAACCAAATTGAAAATCTGATTAACAAAATCGGTCAGTTTCAGTTTCGGTTTCGGTTTGGTATTTTTAAAAAACCAATGGTACCAGTTTAGTTTCGGTAAACCTATATACTTTATGTATATTATATAGATTATATATATTTTTTATTTTTTATATATTATAAATTAATAAATATGTATTATATATGTAAATATATATTTATAATATATAATATATTATTTATTATTTAAAATATAATATTATATAAATAATTTTAGTTTTTTATTAAATATTTATATATATTTTTATAATATATATTGTAAATATAAAAACCAAAAAATCAATGAACTGATCTGACTGTTAATTGAACCGGTTAACTGATTGGCTTCTGTTCGATTTCAATTACCGATTTTCCAAAAACCAATAGTACTGATTCAGTTTCAAATAGGCCCATGGAACCGTGAGCACCCCTAACAACAAGGGAAAGAAGTTTCCAAATCGAGCAAGTGAAAAGCTTGCTATACGATCCTTTGTTTTTTACGATGTTGTGGTTGGTTTTATTTTATAAGCACGGGAATACTTGGCTCTTCCAAAAATTGTGTTGTGGTTGGTATCAGCATACTAAGGTGATAAATCTACTTGAATGGAGTAGAGCTGTTCATCCGGAAACTCCTCTCAGATGGTGCTGATTGTCTTCTCTTCTAAATCCGCATTATCTAACCAGGAGAGATGATCAGCAACTAGGTTCTCGGTACCTTTCTTGTAACGGATCTCAACATCAAATTCTTGCAACAATAGGATCCACTTAATCATCCTTGGTTTTGCATCCTTCTTGGCGAGCAGGTGCCTTAATGCCTAGTGATCTGTATACACAATGACTTTGGACAAAATCAAATATGAACGAAACTTATCAAAAGCAAAGATCACTGCTAATAGTTCCTTTTCTATTGTGGTATAGTTCTGTTGGTCTCCATTCAAGGTTCTGCTAGCATAGTAGATTGGTTGAAAGTGTTTGTTCATTCTTTGTCCTAGAACAGCTCCTACAACTGAATCACTCGCATCACACATCAACTCAAAAGGAAGTGTCCAATCAGGTGCTATCATGATTGGTGCATTGATCAGCTTGTCCTTCAGAATGTTGAATGCTTGTAGGCATTCGGGTGTGAACTCAAAGGCCGCATCTTTCTGAAGCAAAGTGAACAATGGCTTAGCTATCTTGGAGAAATCCTTGATAAATCTTCTATAGAACCCAACATGTCCCAAGAAGCTTCTCACAGCATGGGCTGATGTTGGCGGTGGCAACTTTTCAATTGTCTCCACCTTGGCCCTGTCAATCTCAATACCTCTTTGTGAAATCTTATGCCCAAGCACGATGCCTTCTTGCACCATGAAACGACACTTCTCCCAATTCAGCACTAGATGTGTCTCCTTGCACCTATTAAGCGCCTTCTCCAAGTTGTTCAAGCATGCATCAAATGAAGAGCCAAAACTGAGAAATCATCCATGAAAACCTCCATGAACTTTTCAACCATATCAGAAAAAATTGACATCATATGCCTCTGAAAAGTTGTTGGAACATTGCACAACCCGAATGGCATTCTCCTATAGGCAAAGGTACCGTAAGGGCAAGTGAAGGTGGTTTTCTCTTGGTCTTCCGGTGCAATTGGAATCTAAGTATAACCTGAATACCCATCCAAGAAACAATATACTCATGCTTGACTAGCCTCTCTAACATTTGGTCAATGAATGGGAGAGGGAAATGATCCTTGCATGTGGCTTCATTTAGTTTTCTGTAGTCAATGCACACTCGCCACCTGGTGACGGTTCTAGTCGGTATGAGTTCATTTCTTGTATTCGGTACCATGGTCATGCCACCTTTCTTTGGCACTACTTGCACGGGGCTCACCCATGAATTGTTAGAGATAGGATAAATGATCCCGACATCTAGTAGCTTGATGACTTCAGCCTTCACCACCTCTTTCATATTCGGGTTCAAGCGTCTTTGAGGTTGAACTGAGGGTTTGTATCCATCTTCCATCAGAATTCTGTGAGTGCATATAGATGGGTTGATGCCCTTGATGTCGGCTACCTTCCAAGCCAAAGTTGTCTTATGTTCCCGTAACACCCTCAACAGTTTTTCTTTTTGCAAAGGGCTCAAGGCTGTTGATATGATTATCGGTAGGGCTGATGGTGCCTCTAATAAAGCATACTCCAAATATGGTGAAAGTTGCTTTAGTTCAAGGGTGGGTGGCTCTTGGGTTGAAGGCTTGCTTGTTGGATTTGGCGGTCTGTCCAAGCTTTCCAACTTGAGGAATCCTTTCCCTTGAAACTGTGGGTTGGCATTCAAGTATGCTGCCATGTTTTGAATCTCTTCATTTTCTTCCCTTGCAGCTCCCCCCTCTTGTATGCAAAGCTCAAGAGGATCGACCAACCTGCTAACCTGAAAACATTAATCAACCGCATAATCGATAACATCAATCATGTAACAAGAATCAACACTAGAGGGTGCATGTTTCATAGCATCAGACATTTTAAAAATTATTTCCTCATCTTGGATCCTAAGGCTGAGTTGCCCTTGTTGGACATCAATCATTGCCTTCCCCGTAGCTAGGAAATGTCTCCCTAGGATAAGAGGAACACCAACATCCTCTTGCATGTCTAATACAATGAAAACAACCGGAAAGATGAATTTATCAACTTTAACAAGCACATCTTCTATGATTCCCCTAGGATGCTTGATGGATCTATTAGCTAATTGCAATGCAACTCTAGTGGGTTGGGGTTCACCCAATCCTAGTTTCTTAAAAACCGAATAAGGCATCAAGTTTATACTAGCTCCTAAATCACACAATGCCTTATCAATTTTCAAACTGCCTATAGTACAAGGAATAGTGAAACTCCCTGAATCTTTCAATTTCTGTGGTAGCTTGTTGAGGAGGATTGCTGAGCATTCTTCATTGAGGGCAACAATAGCTACATCTCCCAATTTCCTTTTATTTGCCAATATCTCTTTCAAGAATTTGGCATAGTGTGGCATCTAGGCTAAAGCATCAGCAAAAGGGATGTTAATATGTGTTAGATAGTTTCGTATGCCCTTAGCTTCAATTTGATTTGATGAACTTTTGATATTTAGTGTAAATAAATAAAGTGCATGTTTGATTCATGTTGTTTGGTATAATTCTGTGTAAGACCCTGAAACTGGACACTTATTGAGACTCGTGTTAGTTTAAATGATCACAGCCATTGGATAAGTCTGGGGGAGATTTATCCTACCAAGGCTGATACTGGTGTGCCACCAAGTGTTGGGATTGAAGGGATGAGAGATCCAACCTATGGACGCCCAAAGATTGCCGAATAAGGGGCGAATTTCAAAAAAATTTATCTCTCCCTTCAACTGGGAATCGTATTCCCTATTTAGAAAATCATATTTTCAATGATCAATCTTGAACCAGATCTGAACCAAAAGGATTGGGAGAGGATTATACCTGATACGGAGAAATAATATCTCCCAATGGAGGTGTTCACGCCCAAGGAAGGATCCAAAATCTGCTCCCACAGAAGATGGCGCAGTGAAGGATGGAGCAGAATCAACAATGTTCTTCAAAAGAACTTGACCCTTCGCAAGAATCAACTGGACGGCTTGTGAGTACAGCTCCAACTAATCTTTTCCCAAAAGATTGAGATCAAGATCAAATCTTGATTGCTCCCAAGAACTGGAGATCGAATTGAAGGAATGGCAATGGCAGGAAGGTGGCGGCAGGAGAGAATTCGCAGTATGCAGGAAATCTCTCAATCTCTCTTTCTTCAAAGAGAAGAATGCTGTTGATCATCTAAAAGGCTGCCGCCCCCTTCCCCTTTTATAATCTCAAAGGGATCAACTCCTAATCAGATTAGGAGTTGCTAATCCAAATCATATTTGGGTTAGAAGTCCCTTAGTGATAAGGGATAATCCTTATCTTATCTGCAGATCAGATCAGCTATCTCCTAATATAATTAGGAGGTTTCCAGAACTAAATCTCATTTAGATCTTGGACTCTCTGAGTGGATAGGGTCTAAGCCCAATCCTTTTAGCTGACCCACTTCAGAATTCGCCCCCCTTTAAATGACTGATCAAATCAGCCTAGATCGAAATGGGCTTAAGGCCCATTTAAGGTTATGTACTCAAAAAGCTGTCAAAACTGCTGCCCAGTTGGGCTTCCTTGTATGGCGTGGGACCCAAGCATTGATCTACACATCAGCCACATGGGTTCAGCCCAGCCTTTGTTACAAGGCCTGGCCGAATGCACTGCTAAAGACAGTGTACCCCCTGAAACCCATCAAATGGGCTCTATGGGCCCAACACTTACACTAAGTGGTCCCTGGGCCAAGCCACCTTGTAACACCCAGGGACTGTGGGCAGATGCAAGATTAGCCCATCAGGTGTTATCCTCAATGGTCTCACACTTAACCTCTCAGCCCATAATGATCATACACTGCCCGACAAGAGATGACCTCTCCCTCGGCTGCAAGGAACAGTGTTGCATTCTCCACTCATATGGATCCCGGGAATTAAAACCTTCTTGCAAACATTTTAGAAACCATAATATATATACTTTTATATCTTATATAAAATATATTTTGCAAAACAAATCTCAACGGTTGAAATCGGCTACCGGCAGTCTTGGTTTCCATCAGTGAGAGTGCATCCCCGATCATTACCTTTGTCCGACAAAGGGGCTGATCCTATCACTATGATCACCCACTCAGATGAATTCTCGGACTGTCCCAGCATACCCAGGTTTTGACCCCCACTAAGGATCTCACTGATTGGTACATCAAAGATAGCCCAATCCGACACCTAGTGCAGTATCATAATTGTGTCTAGGGGTTGGGTGTAACTTTCCAGTTTTGCCCATCAATCTCCAAGGTCCAGGGCAATACTGGAAATCTGGTCCAGTTCAAAGATTCAATTAATCCTACACTGTATGTGCCTAGGGTCTCACCCAGGCAGCTAAGACAGGCCGCCCCAACCGACTTGGTGGTACCACAGTGTCAGCCTTGTCAGGATAGGTCTCCCTAGACCGACCCACTGGCTGTGAACATTCTAAACTAACACGAGTCTCATTAAGTGTCCAGTTTAAGGGTATTACACAGAAACATACCAAGGGAACATGAATCAAATATGTATCTTTATTCATTTACAATAAACTCATAAAGTACATCATTCTGATTGAAGCTAAGGGCATACAAAACTGTCTAACAGCTCCGACTTGCACTTAGGTCCAATCAGGTACTAGCCGGAGTCCCATGCTTTCTACGTGTTTCTCAAACACTTTCTGTGATAGTGGCTTTGTCAATGGGTCTGCTATATTTTCCGCTGACGCTACCTTCTAAATTAGGACGTCCCCTCTACCAACAATCTCCCGTAGTACGTGGTACTTCCTCTCGATGTGCTTCGACTTCGAGTGGGCTCGTGGCTCCTTAGCCTGAGCAATGGCTCCATTGTTGTCACACAACAATGGGATGGGTGATGTGCTGGACGCAACAACTCCCAACTCGTGAACGAACTTCTTCATCCACATAGCTTCTTTGGCAGCCTCACTTGCGGCAATGTACTCGGCCTCGGTCGTGGAGTCTGCAGTGTACCCCTGTTTGCTGCTTTTCCAGCAAACAGCACACGATCCTATCGTGAAAACATATCCAGATGTAGACTTTCTATCATCTGGGTCTGACTGGAAATCGGCATCTGTAAACCCCTGGATCTGTAGTGAGCTACCGTCGAACATCAGACAAAACTCTTTTGTCCTTCGAAGGTACTTAAGTATGTTTTTCACAGCAGTCCAATGCTCCTACCTTGGGTTGGCCTGAAATCTGCTTACTACACTCACTGCCTGAGAGATGTCAGGACGAGTGCACAGCATGGCATACATGATGCTCCCTACGGCTGAGGCATAGGGAACGTCTTTCATGCCATCAATCTCCTCAGAAGTCTTGGGAGACATCTTCTTGGAGAGAGTGACTCCGTGCCTGAAAGGAACATTTCCTTTCTTGGAGTTTTCCATGCTGTATCTCTTGACTATTTTATCAATGTAAGTAGATTGGGATAATCTTATTATCCGCTTCGATCTATCTCTATAGAGTCGAAAACCCAGTATATAGGAGGCTTCTCCAAGATCTTTCATGGAGAATTGCCGTGAAAGCCATACTTTCACCATAGTTAACATTCCTACATCATTCCCAATGAGTAGAATGTCATCTACATATAGAACCAAGAAGGTAACCTTATCTCCACTAGACTTCCTGTAGACACAGGGTTCATCCAGATTCTGCTCGAAGTCAAACGATTTGACAGCAGAGTCAAAATGGATGTTCCAACTTCTAGAAGCTTGCTTAAGTCCATAAATGGATCTATTAAGTTTACATACCTTGTTTTCCTGACCTGCAGCAATGAAGCCTTGCGGCTGCTGCATATAGATATCTTCAGTAAGATCTCCATTCAGGAATGCAGTTTTGACATCCATCTGCCAAATCTCATAATCATGGTATGCTACTACAGCTAGCAGGATCCTAATGGATTTAAGCATGGCCACAGGCGAAAAGGTTTCCACCAGGTAACTATCCTGATCATAACCATAACGGACTGGTGGCCTGGATGCCCGAGTGGATCTTCTAAGTTGGTCACTACCTGGAACTTGTGGGACATCTCCCACTGCTTCTAAGTTATCATCATCAAGAACAACTTCCTGACGATGGGTGTCCAGGATATAGTCGGTTTCCAAGAATTGCGCATTTCGACTGCAGAACACTTTCTACTCACTTGGGTCATAGAAAAGGTAACCTACAGAGCCTTTTGGGTAGCCTACAAATAGGCAACGGCTGGTCTTAGATTCCAACTTGTCTGCACTCGTTCTTTTAACGTGTGCTGGACAACCCCAAATCTTCAAGTGTCTGACACTTGGTTTCTTTCCGGTCCAAAGTTCATATGGAGTATTTGGAACCGATTTGGTTGGAACCCGATTCAGCACGTAAATCGCAGCCTCTAATGCGTAACCCCAAAAGGATGTGGGTAACTCTGAGTGTATGAGAAGCGTCCGGACCATATCTAATAAGGTCCTATTCCTCCTCTCTGAAACACCGTTACGTTGTGGTGTAGCAGGAGGAGCTAATTGTGATACTATCCCATTGTCCTTTAAGTGGTCCCTGAATTCGTCAGAGAGATATTTGCCACCTCGATCTGATCGAAGGGCTTTAATTTCTCTCTCTAACTTTTTCTCGACCTCTTGTTTAAACTCTTTGAACTTTTCAACGGATTCAGACTTGTGTCTCATTAGGTACACGTAACCATATCGTGAAAAATCATCTATGAAGGTGATGAAATACATGTGTTGATTTCGTGTCCTAACACTCAGGGGACCACATACATCAGTATGTATTAGGTCAAGTGTGCCCATACATCTTTCAGGCTTACCGTTAAATGGCCGTTTCGTCATCTTGCCTTGTAGGCAAGGCTCACAAGTGGGAAGATCTTCTACAGTTAGAAAATCTAAAGGACCATCCTTTACCAATCTTGTGATTCGGTCAACACCGATGTGGCCAAGTCGGTAATGCCACAGACACGTGGGATTAACTGTATCACGGGCTCTCTTCTTGGGGTTTTCAGCCGACGTAGTTTCGGTTATGTTAGTTTCTAGAGAAGGATGTAGAACATAGAGACCGTTCTCCAGTTCCCCGTATGCAATGAATTTATTGTTTCTTTTAATAGTAATCGTATTACTAAAGAAGACAGAATAACCATCTATACACAGTTTTGAGACAAAAATCAAATTTCTTTTATAATTTTGTACATAAAGACAATCTTTCAGTATAATTATTCCTTCTCTAAAATATAATTCCACGGTTCCTATGGCCGCGACTGCAACAGTTGCAGTAGTCCCCAAGTAGAGTGTGACTTCTCCTTCACTCAGCATTCTGCTTACCTTGAACCCCTGTAGTGAGTTACACGCATGAGTTGAAGCCCTGGAGTCAATAAACCAGGACGCAGAAGCTACCAACAAATTGGTTTCTATAACACAAGTTTCGAAGTTACCTTTCTTGGATTCCAGGTAGGCAGGACAATTCCTTTTCCAGTGGCCGGTCTTCTTGCAAAAATGACAGGCATCTGATGCCTTGTCCTTCCTCTGTTTCTTGGGTTTGGCAGCCTTTTTCTAGGGCTTTCTTTTTTTTGCCTTCATTTTCTTGCCCGATTTGCCAGTTTCAACAAGCATGGCAATGGGCTCATCCTTTTTAATCAATTCCTTGGCCCTCTGCAACATATTGCTGAGTTCCTGCAAGCTAACGTTCAGCTTGTTCATGTTGTAGTTCATGATGAATGGATTAAAGGATGGAGGCAGAGAGTTGAGAATTGCATCGACCTGAGTTACCAGATCCAGCTCGGATCCAAGAGCCTCTAGTTCGTTGATATAGCCCATCATCCGGAGACAATGGTCGTGAACTTGTTGGCCCTTGGACATCTACGTGGTCATGAACTGTTTCAAGACCTTCTGCCGAGTAGAACGATTCTGCTCTTCGTACATTGTCCTAAGACTGTCCAATACGTCTTTAGCATGTTCGATCTGATCGAACTCCCTCTGAATTGGATTGTCCAAGGAGGCAATGATATAGCAGCGGGCAAGAGAGTTTTTCTCCTCCCATTCTTGGTATTCTCTTCTTCGGGCCTCAGAAGCCCTATCTCCCGGACGATCCGGGGTAGGATTCTTTGCTACCTTGTCCAATTTCTCAGAGGTTAAGACCAACATAAGGTTCCTGTACCAGTCAGCATAGTTTGGGCCTTTCAACTTGTTGTCATCAAGTAGCTTTGCAAATGATCCGTTGCCATTTTCTGATAAAAGAGCAAACATCAGTCCACGGCCTAATTTGATTCATGTTCATTTCATAGATATGGATTTTAATCTACGATCCATTTCCATTTATTCGTCTCTGAGATCTCCCTCCTTTCTCAGTGACGGAGACTACGGGTTGTCTCTAGAAATGTGGGAAATCACATAGGGTGCATGAAGCCAACTGTTTTAGCTGCATAACCCCACCACCTTTTTGTGAAGAATCATATCCACTCATCATATGAGTTTTCCCTTTGGCCTCTGTCAGATAAGGTTCAGAGCCGTTTTCAGGTAAACCTTTCTGTCCAGTGAGTGCTTACCCATCATATTCGTGAATGCCAAGGTACCGTGAGAGAGTTCCCATTTTCTGGTGAAGCCCCTCCCACATCGGTCTATGACGCCCCTATCATCTTATGAAACACTTAGACAAGACCAACAGCAAATGGATAGCCCATTTTCTGGTGCGTTTCCTCATTACTGAAGGACCCATCCTCGTGCTAATGATGGAAGGCTTTTAGAGAGTTCATCATATGAATCTCCCTATCACATGCACTCATATTATCTCGAGGGAACAGATAATTACGCCCTAGTTCTATCTTTAGGTCAAACCAAAGTGGCTCCCACTGACTTTCATAAAGCTAGATTTTGGTGGGCCTAAATCGGCTAGGGTTCCGCATGAGACCTCATGATGAGGTGTGGGGCCCACCACTGAGGAAGGTCATCCAATGACCAAAAGGGACACCATGGCAATGATGTGCATTCAGCCATGGTGTGTGAAAGAGCCACTGTCGATTGAGCATGGGCCAAGTACTTATGGCCCATGTACGTAGCACATCACACATCCATACATCACATGCAGGGATAAATTGATCCAATCAATTAATTATCTATAAAGCCCATTTGAAGCCCATATTAAATCCATAATATTAACCATTAATATTATCTAGGTATATGGGCCGAATGGTTCAACCCATATAGCTTTATGTGTTAAGTGGGCTTTTAGCAGTTTTAACTATTTAAAACTAGGCCTTTACAGGTTGGGCTGAATTAACCATTTAATTAAATATCAATCCTTAGGCCCATTAGTGGGAAAATTAGGGCTGACTTTCAGCCTTGATTAAACCCTAGGTTCAGTCCAAACAGTTTGAACCAATCTTGGTTCAAATGGGTCTAGGGTTTGATCATTAATTAAATCTTTAATTCAAGAAAATAATCTGAAATTAATCACTGATAAAAGAAAATCAAGAATCAATCAAACAGGGCTATTCGCACAATCCATCCTGCAAAACAGAGGTTAGATTACAGAATGCAGTTTCACAAACTGCAAATCGCAGATAGCGATTCTCCCATCTACGAAATCTTCTTCTCTGCGAAATCTCCCTTTCTGCGCCGCCATCTTCAATCCAAAATTAAAATAAATAGAAATCCTATTTCTATTAATAATTACATCAGATCGAATACCTATACATTGAGTCTAGAAAATAAAAAAAAATTATTTATAGACCAAATGTAATAAATAAATCAAGAAACTGCAAATCTTGCAGGTTCCCTGCGCAAACCAAGATTTCGATCTCCTCTTGTATGAACAGCCCATAAATCAAGAAAATCATACAGAACAATTCTAAATAATAATCAGATTTATATAAAATTAATTTCAGATTATTCGCCCATTAATTTTGGGAACAAAATTTCCCAAAACCCATATCTGCGCAAATCGGGTAGAACACCTTCTGCCCATTTGCGCAGGTTCAGATCTGAAACTAGATGGTTCAAGATTTGAACCATGGATCTGAAACCACTGAAGGGATGAGAGATCCATCCTATGGACGCCCAAAGATTGCGGAATGAGGGGCGAATTTCAAAAAAAATTATCTCTCCCTTCAACTGGGAATCGTATTCCCTATTTAGAAAATCATATTTTCAAGGATCAATCTTGAACCATAAACTGAACTAGATCTGAACCAAAAGGAGTGGGAGAGGATTATACCTGATACGGAGAAATACTATCTCCCAATGGAGGTGTTCACGCCCAAGGAAGGATCCAAAATCTGCTCCCACTGAAGATGGCGTAGTGAAGGATGGAGCAGAATCAACAATGTTCTTCAAAAGAACTTGACCCTTCGCAAGAATCAACTGGACGGCTTGTGAGTACAGCTCCAACCAATCTTTTCCCAAAAGATTAAGATCAAGATCAAATCTTGATTGCTCCCAAGAACTGGAGATCGAACTGAAGGAATGGCAATGGCAAGATGGTGGCGGCAGGAGAGAATTCACAGTATGCAGGAAATCTCTCAATCTCTCTTTCTTCAAAGAGAAGAATGCTGTTGATCATCTAAAAGGCTGCCGCCCCCTTCCCCTTTTATAATCTCAAAGGGATCAGCTCCTAATCAGATTAGGAGTTGCTAATCCAAATCATATTTGGGTTAGAAGTCCCTTAGTGATAAGGGATAATCCTTATCTTATCTGCAGGTCAGATCAGCTATCTCCTAATATAATTAGGAGGTTTCCAGATCTAAATCTCATTTAGATCTTGGACTCTCTGAGTGGATAGGGTCTAAGCCCAATCCTTTTAGCTGACCCACTTCAGAATTCGCCCCCTTTAAATGACTGATCAAATCAGCCTACTTCGAAATGGGCTTAAGGCCCATTTAAGGTTATGTACTCAAAAAGCCTTCCAAACTGCTGCCCAGTTGGGCTTCCTTGTATGGCGTGGGACCCAAGCATTGATCTACACATCAGCCACATGGGTTCAGTCCAGTGTTTGTTACAAGGCCTGGCCGAATAAACTGCTGAAGACAGTGTACCCCTGAAACCCATCAAATGGGCTCTATGGGCCCTACACTTACACTAAGTGGTCCCTAGGCCAAGCCACATTGTAACACCCAGGGACTGTGGGCAGATGCAAGATTAGACCATCAGGTGTTATCCTCAATGGTCTCACACTTAACCTCTCAGCCCATAATGATCATACACTGCCCAACAAGAGAGGACCTCTCCCTCGGCTGCAAGGAACAGTGTTGCACTCTCAACTCATATGGATCCCGGGAATAAAAACCTTCTTGCAAACATTTTAGAAACCATAATATATATACTTTTATATCTTATATAAAATATATTTTGCAAAACAAATCTAAACGGTTGAAATCGGCTGCCGGCAGTCTTGGTTTCCATCAGTGAGAGTGCATCCCCGATCATTACCTTTGTCCGACAAAGGGGCTGATCCTGTCACTATGATCACCCACTCAGATGAATTCTCAGACTGTCCCAACATACCCAGGTTTTGACCCCCGCTAATGATCTCACTGATTGGTACATCAAAGATAGCCCAATCCGACACCTAGTGCAGTATCATAATCGAGTCTAGGGGTCGGGTGTAACTTTCCAGTTTTACCCATCAATCTCCAAGGTCCAGGGCAATACTGGAAATCTGGTCCAGTTCAAAGATTCAATTAATCCTACACTGTATGTGCCTAGGGTCTCATCCTGGCAGCTAAGACAGGCCACCCCAACCGACTTGGTGGAGTGTCAGCCTTGTCAGGATAGGTCTCCCCAGACCGACCCACTGGCTGTGAACATTCTAAACTAACACGAGTCTCATTAAGTGTCCAGTTTAAGGGTATTACACAGAAACATACCAAGGGAACATGAATCAAATATGTATCTTTATTCATTTACAATAAACTCATAAAGTACATCATTCTGATTGAAGCTAAGGGCATACAAAACTGTCTAACAGGGATGGCCTGTTTCGGCCATCAGGGTAAGACCCAAGGCACATGCAGTATGGGATTACCTGAATCCTTGAACCGGACCAGATTTCTAGTATTGCCCTGGACCTTGGAGATAGATGGGCAAAATCGGAAAGTTACACCTGACCCCTAGACTCGATTATGATACTTCACTATGTGTCGGATCGGGCTGTCTTTGATATGCCAATCAGTGAGATCCTTAGCGGGGGTCAAAACCTGGGGCATGTTGGGGCGGTCTGAGAATTCATCTGAGTGGGTGATCATAATGACAGGATCAGCCCGTTTGTCGGACAAAGGTAATGATCGGGAATGCACTCTCTTTGATAGAAACCAAACTCCCAGCAGTTGATTTCAATCGTTGGAATTTTGTTTTGCAAAATTTATATATGATATATATATATATATATATATATATAAATGGTTTCAAAATGTTTGCAAATGGTTTTAATTCCCAGGATTCATGTGAGTAGAGAGTGCAGCATTGTTCCTTGGAGCCGATGGAGAGGTCCTCTCTTTTCGGGCAGGGCTTGATCATTATGGGTTGAGAGGTTAAGTGTAAGGTCATTTAGGATAGTACCTGATGGGCTAATCTTTCACCTGCCCACAGTCCCTGGGTTTTTATAAGATGGATTGGCCCAGGGACCACTTAATTTAAGTGTTGGGCCCATAGGGTCCAAATGATGGGCTCAAGGGGTTCACTGGGCTTCTCAGTGAATTCGACTAGGCCTTGTAATAAAGGTTGGGCTGAATCCATGTGGCTGGTGTGTAGATCAATGCTTGGGTCCCACGCCATACAAAGAAGCCCAACTGGGCAGCAGATTGGAAACTAGTTAAGCACTGAACACTTAATGGGCCAAAAGCCCATTTCGAACTAGGCTGATATGATCTTCCATTTATGGGGCAGATCTGAGATTAAAGTCAGCAAAAAGGATTGGGCCTTTAACCTTATCCACTCTGAGAAACCAAATTCAAATCAGATTTGAATCTGGTAACCTCCTGATAAGATTAGGAGTAAGCTAACTTAATCTGCAGATAGGATTAAGATCATCCCCTATCCAAATACTGATTTGGATTGGGATAACTCCTCCTTAGGAGGTTTCTTAATCAAGAAGAAAAGAGAAGAAACCCTAAGAGAACAAGATCAAAAAATTCAAACATAGGGTTTGTGTGCAAGAAATCATCCTGCGAATTGAGATTGGATCTCATACACACTCCAGAGATAAGAAAAGCAATTTCAGCCATCTTCATCTGAGGAGTCCTCCTCTAGTCACCGCCATTTTTCTGACAAGATTCGATCTTTGAAGGAAAGAAATCAAGAAATCAGTTCTTGATATCAGCTCTGCAGAAAGAACTGAAAAGATTTAGTGCTCAGAGTTTCCAAAGGATTCTTGCAAAGGATTCAGTGTGTAGGACGCACTCTACTGGTTCCGTTCCACATACAGCTGTGTCATCTTCAGCAGGAGCGAATCTTGGTGTCCTCTTTGGGTGTGAACACCAACTTTGAGAGATACTGCTTCTCTGTATTAAGTATAATTCCTCCCTTGTCTTGGGTTTAGATCTGGTTCGATTATGGTTCAAGTAGGATCCTTGAATATTGCATTCTAAATTTAGGGAATACGATTCCCAGTTGGAAGAAGGTAGAAAATTTTTTGAAATTCGTCCACCCATTCCGCAACCTTTATGGCATCCATACGATGGATCCTACCATTCTTTCAGTAGTATCAGAGCCACAGGTTTGAATCTTGAACCAAAAGAAAATCAGATCTGAACCTGCGCAGAGGAACAGAAGATGTTCTGCCAAGATTTGTGCAGATTATTTTCTTTATTTCAAGAAACTGTTTCTTGTTAAGGGCGATTGATCTGAAATTAATTTCTGTTAAATTCAAAATTTATTTAGAACTGTTCTTTATTTATTTTGATTTAATGGACTGTTCAATCCTGGAGATCGTAGTGCAGATTTGGCGTAGATGGTCTGTGCACCATTTTTTATTTATTATTCATTCAATTTGGTCTGTAAATAATTTTTTTTTTATTTTCTAGACTGAATGTATAGGATTTGATCAAGAATGTTATTAATTAATAGAAATAGGATTTCTGTTTCTTTTTATTTTCTTGATTGAAGAAGAAGGAAGAAGAAGGCGGCGCTGGAGATTTGCAGATGGAGATATCGCTTTCTGCGATTTGCAGTTTGTGAAACTGCAACCTTAGTGATTAACCTCTGTTTTATAGGTGGTGCGAACAGTCCATTTTTTATTTGTGATTATTTAAAATCAAAATTATTAATTTCAGATCTTTCATGAATTAATTCTTGAATTGAAAATCAGTTTCAGACAATTTTGGACTAGATTGGACCAAAACTGTTTGGACCGAATCTAGAGTTTGAAGGGGACTGTTTTTAGTCCAATTTTCTCCCTCTTGCAGTTCCAAATCTGATGTTCAATTGAAGGGATTAATTCGGCCCACCTGTAAAGCCCAGTTTTAAAAGGATAAAACTGCAAAAGCCCACTCTTGTGAGAATAGCTGTATGGGCCGAACTGCTAATTACGATTCAGCCCATATACCTAGTTGACATTAATTGTTCATGTTATGGATTTTAAATGGGTTGTTCAATGGGCTTTATAACAGTTAATCGATTGGATCAATTCTTCCTTTACATGTGATGTTTGGATGTTTGAGGTGCTGCGACCATGGGCCATAAGCACTTGGCCCATGATGACTCGTTAGTGGCTCTTGCGCACACCATGGCTGAATGCACATCATTGCCATGGTGTCCCTTAAGGTCATTGGATGACCCCTCCTTATTTGGTGGGCCCTACAACCCTGAAAAGGGATGCGTGCGGAAACCCTAGCCGATTAAGGCCCACCAGAAATCTGACTTTATGAAAGTCAGTGGGAGCCACTCTAGTTTGACCTAAATTAGAACTAAGGCATAATTTTGTTCCCTCCAGGAAATATGAGTGCATGTGATAGGGAGATCCATATGATGGACTCTCTAAAGGCCTTCCGTCATTAGCACAATGATGGGTCCTTCAGTAATGAGGAAACGCACCATAAAATTGGGCTATCCATTTGCTGTTGGATCTATTAGAGTGTTTCATAAGATGATAGGGGCGTCATAGACTGATGTGGGAGGGGCTTCACCAGAAAATGGGAACTCTCTCAGGGTACCTTGGCATAACCTGAATATGATGGGTGAGCACTCACTGGACAGAAAGGTTTACCTGAAAACGGCTCTGAACCTTGTTTGACAGAGGCCAAAGGGAAACTCATTTAATGAGTGGATATGATCCGTCATAGAAAGGTGGTGGGGTTATGCAGCTGAAATAATTGGCTTCATGCACCCTATGTGATTTCCCACATTTCCAGAGACATTTCGCCGTCTCCGTCACTGAGAAAGGAGGGAAATCTCAGAGAAAAAAATGGGAATAGAACATAGATTAAAAACCATATCTATGTAGGTAACATGAATCAAACTAAGGTTGTGGACTAACGTCTTTGTTGTTTTATCAGAAAATGGCAAATGGTCAATTCGCAAAGCTTCTAGACGATCACAAGTTTAAGGGCCCAAACTATGCCGACTGGTACAGAAATCTTATGCTGGTCCTAAATTCCGAAAAGTTAGATAAGGTGGTAAAAAATCCTGCCCCGGAGCGTCCGGGTGATAGGGCTTCTGAGGCCTGTAGGAGAGACTACCAAGATTGGGAGGATAAGAACTCCCTAGCCCGCTGCTTCATCATTGCCTCACTAGACAACTCAATATAGAGGCAATTCGATCAGATCGATCTAGCCAAGGACATATTGGACAGTCTAAAGACAATGTATGGAGAGCAGAATCGTTCTACTCGACAAAAGGTCCTGAAACTATTCATGACCGCGCAGATGTCCAAAGGGCAGAAAGTTCATTACCATTGTCTTCGGATGATGGGCTACATTAATGAACTTGAAGCCCTTGGATCCGGGCTAGATCTTGGCACACAAGTGGATGCCATCCTGAATTCTTTGCCCTCTTCCTTCAATGCATTCACAATGAACTACAACATGAACAAGCTGAATGTCAGCATCCAGGAACTCAGCAATATGTTGTAGAGGGCCGAGGATCTACTTAAGAAGGATGAGCTTGTGGTTATGCTTGCTGAAGCTAACAAATCGGGTAAGAAAAAGAGAAAGGCAAAGAAGCCTCAGAATAAAGCTACCAAGCCCAAGAAGTAGAAGAAGAACAAGGCATTTGTTGTCTGTCACTTCTGCAAGCAGACCGGCCACTAGAAGAGGAACTGTCCTGCGTACCTAGAATCTAAGAAAGGTAACGTCAAAACTTGTGTCATAGAGACTAATATGTTAGTTACTTCTGTGTCCTGGTGTGTTGACTCCGGGGCTTCAACTCATACATGTAACTCACTGTAGGGGTTCAAAGTTAGCAGAAGATTGAGTGAAGGAAAGTGACACTATTCTTGGGAACGACTGCAAGTGTTGCAGCTATGGCAATAGAAACCATAGAATTAGTCCTTAGAGAAGGAGTACTTGTATTTAAAGATTGTCTTGTGTGCTGATGGATATACTGTTTATTTTAGTAATATGATTACTATTAAACAGAATAACAAATTCATCGCATGCGGGGAACTGGAGAACGGTCTCTATGTTCTACATCCTTCTCTAGAAACTAACTTAACCGAAACTATGTCGGTCAAAAATCCCAAGAAAAGGACTTGTGATATAGTAAATCTCACATGCCTCTAGCATTACCGACTTGGCCATATCGGTGTTGACTGAATCACAAGGCTGGTAAAGGATGGTCCTTTGGATTTTCTAACCATAGAAAATCTTCCCACTTGTGAGCCTTGCCTCCAAGGTAAGATGACTAAGCGGCCATTTGACGGTAAGCCTGAAAGATGAGTAGGCACACTAGACCTAATACATACTAATGTATGTGGTCTCCTGAGTGTTAGGGCCCGGAATCAACATATGTATTTCATCACCTTTACAGATGATTTTTCACGATATGGTTATGTGTACCTAATGAGACACAAGTCTGAATCCTATGAAAAGTTCAAAGAGTTCAGACAGGAAGTTGAGAAACTATTAGGGAGAGAAATTAAGGCCCTTTGATCGGATCGAGGTGGCGAGTATCTCTTTGATGAATTCAGGGACTACTTGAAGGTCAACGGGATAGTGTCACAATTAGCTCCTCCTGCTACACCTCAACTCAACGGTGTTTCAGAGAGGAGGAATAGGACCTTGTTGGAGATGGTCCAGTCACTTCTTGTACTCTCGGAATTACCCACATCCTTTTGGGGATATGCATTAGTGACTATTATCTACGTGCTGAATCGAGTTCCAACCAAATTGGTTCCGAAAACTCCATATGAACTCTGGACAGGAAGGAAGCCAAGTGTAAGACACTTGAAGATTTGGGGTTGTCCTGCGCACATTAAAAGAATGAGTGCGGACAAGTTGGAATCCAAGTCCAGCCATTGCCTATTTATAGGCTACCCAAAAGATTCGGTGGGGTATCTATTCTATGACCCAAGTGAGCAAAAAGTGTTCTGTAGTCAAAACACACAGTTCTTAGAGACTGATTACATTCTGGACACCCATCATCAGGAAATAGTTCTTGATGAGGAGAGCTCAGGAGTAGTGGGAGAAGTCCCACAAGTTCTAGGTAGTAACCAACCTTGAAGATCCACTTGGGTATCCAGGCCACCGGTCAGATATGGTTATGACCAGGATAGTTACCTGGTGGAAGCCTTGACTAGTGAGGAGGATCTCGTAACTTATGCGGAGGCTATGCTAGACATAGATTCTCAGAAGTGGGTGGAGGCCATGAGAGCTGAGATGGACTCGATGGAGGCCAATGGAGTCTGGACTCTAGTAGATCCGCTCTCCGGGGTAAAAGCAATTGGTTGCAAGTGGATCTATAAGAGGAAGAAGGGCCCTGATGGCAGAATTGAGAAATACAAAGCTCGTCTGGTGGCGAAAGGGTACACTCAGAAAGAAGGCATCTACTATGAGGAAACCTTTTTGCCCATGGCCATGCTTAAGTCCATTAGGATCCTGCTAGCTGTAGCAGCGTAGCATGACTACGAGATTTGGTAGATGGATGTCCAAACCGCGTTCCTGAATGGAGATCTTAGTGAAGATATCTACATGCAGCAGCCGCAAGGCTTCATTGCTGCTGGTCAGGAACACATGGTATGTAAAGTTAATAGATCCATATATGGACTTAAGCAAACTTCTAAGAGTTGGAACATCCGTTTTGATTCTGCCATCAAAATCTTTGACTTTGAGCAGAATCCGGATGAGCCCTGTGTTTACAGGAAGTCCAGTGGGGATAAGATCACCTTTTTGGTGTTGTACGTGGATGATATCCTACTAATTGGGAATGATGTAGGAATGTTGACTTCGGTCAAGGTATGGCTTTCGCAGCAGTTCTCCATGAAAGATGTAAGTGCTAAATAAATGTAAAAGTGTGAATATTAGGGGATAAAAATAGGGTTCTTTTTGGTCTCATCAAATCCCCCCACACTTAAACCTTGCCCATCCTCGGGTAAGACAAAAAGCAAACAAACTATCTACTAATTTTTTAAACTCAACTCTCCTTCATCTTTCTCCACAAATATTATTGGTTAAATATTGTGAACCGTTAAATCAACACAACCAAGTCATACACGACTCATTCATCAGTCAATCCAATTTTTTCTACTGCAAACCAGGTAGTAAATCAGGGAAAACCTTTTTATCTTCTCTCTCGTTTTATTTTCTTTTTCTCTCCTCTGAAGAAGCGAGTGCATTTTATGCTCCATCTCACTTTTGGATTACTTGGTCAGAAGGTGAATTTTATGCTCCATCCTACTGTTTGAATTGCTAGCTAGTAGGTGCATTTTATGCTCCGTCCTACTATCAGATGACTTGGCTGGTAGGTGCATTTTATGCTCCATCCTACCATTGGATTACTTGACCGATAGGTGCATTTTATACTCCATCCTACCATCGGATTACTTGACCGGTAGGTGCATTTTATGCTCCATCCTACCAATTGTGGAAATGGTGAAGTATTTACCCTATTTACTTAAACCTGAATTTAGGGCTAGCTTAAAGAAGGAATGGCTTCAAATAGGTCGTGTACTCCTTGATCGTACCTCATTACTAGGTTCACAAGAATTTTCCTAGAAAATTGTTTCAATTCATTTCAAAAGAGTTGATTTTTTTTTTGAAAAGCAAATGCAGAAAAACATGACCTAAATCAAATTTTTATTTTTAAGCGCAACCTAAATCTCCCTCCCCCACACTTAAAATTTACATTGTCCCCAATGTAAGGTTAAATGCAAAGAAAGGGCAGAAAAAACTAAACTAGGAATGTAAAAACAAAAAGAAAAAGGAAAAACAAACTTCCCTATTTTTAATAATCATGGATTGGATCCTCTAATTCTTGTGGATGCAGCTTTCAGTGTACTCCCCTTCCATCCATCATGGGCGGGTTCAAATCTGAAATAGGGGCCTTCGCATCCAATTGTGCACTCGATTCTAGCTCCCCATTCATATCTTTTTCAAAAATTTCCTACACAGTTGGATCAATAGTGTCAACCGAATAGATCAAATGGTCTTCATTTGGGTACTCCATAGCTTCAAAAATATTAAATTTAATAGTCTCCTCGTCAAACTCGACGTAGAGGGTACCCTCATCCACATCTATTTTGGTCTTGGCCGTTTTCATGAATGGCTTGCCTAATAGAAGTGGGGCAGAACTTGTGATCGTGTCCTCCTCCATCTTCAAAATGTAAAAATCAGCTGAAAAAATTAAATCGTTAACCTGCACCAATACATTCTCAATAGTCCCTTCTGGGTAGGTGTTAGAACGATCAACTAATTAGGTAACAACTCTAGTTTCCTTTAAAGAACCTCATCTCAAAGGATAGTGAATCGAGTATGGCATGAAATTAATAGATTCACCTAAGTCTAGCATGGCATGCTCGATTCGCTTATTGCCAATCACACAAGGTAGGGTGAACATACCTGGATCAGCATGTTTTTCTGGTAAGGTCCTCTCGATCACGACTGAAACATTCTCTCCAACTCTTACCTTAATGGGGCTCTCGTTTGAGTCCTGTACCTCCTCTTCTTCTTGTCCTTTATCTACCTTCCTTGGTGAGGTAGGTTCTAGCTGCAGTTCCTTCCCACTTCTCAGCACCACTACACTTACATTCTCCTTGGGGTTGACTGCCGTTTGTGATGGTAGTTTCCCGGAGCTCTGCGCCTCCAACTTTTGATGGGTTTGTCGAAGCCCTCAAAATTAGTACTAGTCCCACAATAAAATATTTGTGGTAAAAGTGGTACTAGGTTGAATCCCACAGGGAGCTAAACAATAATCTCTTAGCCAAATGGATACTATAATTGAGTGGGAAAATTTAATAACTAAAATTAAAAGAATAAGAAAACAACTAATCAAACAAGAAAAAAATCAGTCTTACCGAATTCTGGTTCAAGGGTTTGGGTTGAATCGATTGGCCATCGATCCTAGGTAAATTTCAGCATTCTTGTGATTCAAGCATTTAACCTTAGATTTATTAGGATAGCCATAATAAACCTTGTATTTTCCTAAATCAGTTGACCAAACCCAGCATTCGATCAACACTTATCACCACTCAACTGGGTACGATAGCATTCCATATTAACCGGTGATAGCATTAAGCTTTGTGAAAATAGTTAAACCAAAACAACAATAATTGAGATAGCTGCAATTATTGAATCTTGTTCCATGGATTCCTTTTAGGTTAAACCATGTCAATACATTGGTCAAAGGCTGTCACGAACAATTGACCCAAAAAGATATTAACCTAATTGCTACTTGTACCACTATTCATGACAATTACGGATCACCGAAATCATGGATAGCAGTAGGAAAATCAACATTAATTCAGTTTTGTTAGACTAATTAACATTAACATCCAATAAAAATGTGCACAAGAACCAATGAATACTTGAATTAAAAAGAAAGAAAATAAATTAACTACAGAACCTCACAATGGCACAATCGAACCTCCCCCCTTGAACCAAAAAAAGAAGCTTAGCTGCTCATGATCTACGAAACCTCCATTTTTTGCTTCTCCATAGCCGAACTGCTCTCTTGAGTTTCTTGAGTTGCTTGGTGATCTCTTGGATCTTGGAGTGAGTGATGCTAGAGCTGGTTCGCCCCCCTCTTTATATAGCCCAAGGAGAGGGCTGTTTTCCAACTCCTTCTAGGAGATCATTTTATCTTTAGGGAGTCTTGATCTTCTTTGAACTAATCCTATCCTATCTCTTATCTAATGATCTAATCTCAATCTTCTTATCTCTCTAGGATTACATTCAAGACTTTAGATCTGATAAGACTCTCTCTCTGGAGATTACATTCGAGATTTAGATCTTGACTCTTGAATTCTTGTTGGGCTGCTTCAAGGTACTTCTGCGAGTTGGGCTTAAGTTGTGAAATGGGCCTGGCTGCGAAATTGCTCCGACTTCGGGCTTGTTTTCGTTCTCGATTCGGGTTGAATCTGTCACAACAAAAAACATAAAAGTTGTGGGCCTTCCTTTCATCTTTCTAATGCTTCTTGAATTGTCCAATTCGGATTCCGGAATTGAGAGTTAAGCCCAGATTTCTGACTGTCGCCGAAACTGTGCGAAATCACCCGATTTGCCCTGTTTTCTTCCAATTGCCTTCTTTATTGCCCTGAATCGAAATACAAGAGTAATGAGTCCATTTAAGTGCTAAATAAATGTAAAAGAGAGAATATTAGGGGATAAAAATAGGGTTATTTTTGGTCTCATCAAGAAGCTTCCTATATATTGGGTCTTCGACTCTATAGAGATAGATTAAAGCGGATAATTGGATTATCCCAGGCTGCTTACATTGACAAGATTGTCAAAAGATACAGCATGGAGAACTCCAAGAAAGGAAACGTTCCTTTCAGGCATGGAGTCACCCTCTCCAAGAAGATGTCTCCCAAGACTTCTGAGGAGATTGAGGGCATGAAAGACGTTCCTTATGCCTCAGCCGTGGGGAGCATCATGTATGCCATGCTGTGCACTCGCCTGACATTGCTCAGGCGGTGAGTGTGGTAAACAGATTCCAAGCCAACCCAGGGTAGGAGCATTGGACTGCTGTGAAGAACATACTCAAATACCTTCGAAGGACAATAGAGTTTTGTCTGGTATTCGATGGTAGTTTACTACAAGTTCTAGGGTATACTGATGTCGATTTCCAGTCGGATCCAGATGATAGAAAGTCTACATCTGGGTATGTTTTCACAATAGGATCATGTGCTGTTTGTTGGAAAAGCAGCAAACAGGGGTCCACTACAGATTCCACAACCGAGGCTGAGTACATTGCCGCAAGTGAAGCTGCCAAGGAAGCCGTGTGGATGAAAAAATTTATACACGAATTGGGAGTGATTCCGTCTAGCACATCACCCATCCCGTTGTTGTGTGACAACAATGGAGCGATCGCCCAAGCTAAAGAGCCTCGGGCCCACTCGAAGTCAAAGCACATCGAGAGGAAGTACCACGTACTACGAGAGATCATTGGTAGAGGGGACGTCCTAATTTAGAAGGTAGCGCCAGTGGATAATGTGGCAGACCCATTGACTAAGCCACTGACACAGAAGGTGTTTGAGAAACACGTGGAAAGTATGAGACTCCAACTTGTACCAGATTGGACCTAAGTGCAAGTGGGAGCTGTTAGATAGTTTCGTATGCCCTTAGCTTCAATCTGATTTGATGTACTTTTGATATTTAGTGTAAATAAATAAAGTGCATGTTTGGTATAATTCTGTGTAAGACCCTTAGTTTTAAATGTTCACAGCCATTAGATAAGTCTGGGGAGATTTATCTTGCCAAGGCTGATACTGGTGTGCCACCAAGTGTTGGGATGGCCTATCTCGGCCATCAGGGTAAGACCCAAGGCACATGCAGTATGGGATTACCCGAATCCTTGAACTGGACCAGATTTTCAATAGTGCCCTGGACCTTGGAGACAGATGGACAAAACTGGAAAGTTACACCTAACCCCTAGAATCGATTATGATACTTCACTAGGTGTCGGATCGGGCTATCTTTGATATGCCAATCAATGAGATCCTTAGCGGGGGTCAAAACCTGGGCATGTTGGGGTAGTCTGAGAATTCATCTGAGTGGGTGATCATAGTGACAGGATCAGCCCCTTTGTCGGACAAAGGTAATGATCGGGAATGCACTCTCTTTGAGGGAAACCAAACTACCGGCAGTTGATTTCAATCATTGGAATTTGGTTTTTTCAATCGTTGGAATTTTAACCATATATATATATACGGTTTCGAAAGGTTTGCAAATGGTTTTAATTCCCGGGATCCATGTGAGTAGAGAGTGTAGAACTATTCCTTGCAGCCGAGGGAGAGGTCCTCTCTTGTCGGGCAGGGCTTGATCATTATTGGCTGAGAGGTAAAGTGTAAGGCCATTTAGGATAGTACCTGATGGGGTAATCTTGCACCTGCCCACAGTCCCTGGGTTTTTATAAGATGGCTTGGCCCAGGGACCACTTAATGTAAGTGTTGGGCCCATAGGGTCCATATGATGGGCTCAAGGGGTTCATTGGGCTTCTTAGTGAATTTGGCTAGGCCTTGTAATAAAGGCTGGGCCGAACCCATGTGGCTAGTGTGTAGATCAATGCTTGGGTCCCATGCCATGCAAAGAAGCCCATCTGGGCAGCAGATTAGAAACTATTTAAGCACTGAACATTTAATGGGACAAAAGCCCATTTCGAACTGGGCTGATATGATCATCCATTTATGGGGCGGATCTGAAATTAAAGTTAGCAAAAAGGATTGGATCTTTAACCTTATCCACTCTGGGAGACCAAATTCAAATCAGATTTGAATTTGGTAACCTCCTGATAAGATCAGGAGTAAGCTAACTTAATCTGCAGATAGGATTAAGATCATCCCTTATCCAAATACTGATTTGGATTGGGATAACTCCTTAGGAGGTTTCTTAATCAAGAAGAAAATAGGAGAAACCCTAAGAGAACAAGATCAAAAAATTCGAACATAGGGTTTGTGTGCAAGAAATCATCCTACGAATTGATATTGGATCTCATACACACTCTAGAGAGAAGAGAAGCAATTTAAGCCATCTTCTCAGGAGTCCTCCTCCAACCGCCGCCATTTTTCTGACAAGATTAAATCTTTAAAGGAAAGAAATCAAGAAATCAGTTCTTGATATCAGTTCTGCAGAAAGTACTGAAAAGATTTGGTGCTCAGAGTTTCCAAAGGATTCTTGCAAAGGATTCAGTGTGTAGGATGCACTCTACTGGTTCCGTTCCACATATAGCTGTGTCATCTTCAGCAGGAGCGGATCTTGGTGTCCTCTTTGTGCGTGAACACCAACTTTGGGAAATACTACTTCTCTGGATCAAGTATAATTCCTCCCTTGTCTTTGGTTTAGATCTGGTTTGATTATGGTTCAAGTAGGAACCTTGAATATTGTATTCTAAATTTAGGGAATACGATTCCCAGTTGGAAGAAGGTAGGAAATTTTTTGAAATTCGCCCACCCATTCTGCAACCTTTATGGCATCCATACGATGAATCCTACCATTCTTTCAATATGTAAATTCTTAAACACTTCAAGAAACTTACCGAATTCCCTTTCCAATTTGTGTTGCTTCAGCATATTCGGAAATGGTAGTTGCGGCTATTGGTTTCTCACCTTCTTTGGTTCAGATTGCTCTTCCTCCTTCTTTTTAGTTTCAAGGGTTGCATCTACCTTGTTTTCAACCCTTGCTTTCTTCTCCACTTCTAGCAGCTCCGTACCACTTCTCAAAGTGATAGTATGCACTTGCTCCCTTGTGTTCACTTCAGTATTGCTGGGTAGAGTGCCCGGTACTCTTGCTGAAATCATTTGTGCCAACTACCCGACTTGATTCTCCACGTTCTTTATTGATGCTCTTTGGTAGCTATAAATATAACCCTAGCAAGTGCACTAGTTATCAAGTAGTATAAAAATATTGTTACCATGAGGATTTAACAAAATAAGTATTAGAACTACAACCTTCCCTATTTATTTGGACAATCGAATTTCAGATTTGAGAATAAGAACTAATGAAAAAACAGAAACAGGAAAACAAGAGCAGAAGTAAGAATGCTGAAGTATGTAACGATTGGTTGAATTCGCTAGGGCTTTCGGTCCACCTAACCATTCCAATGAATATTAGTGGATGAGATTATCCAAGATAATTTGTCATTCCCATAAGCTGAAGCCTTTCCAATTTTATTTAATATTCTCTCTCGAGATGTACTAAAACTACTTCTATCAGGTAACCCCTCGATCTCTCGACTAGAGTTCTCAAGATAGAAGCGCATTAAGTCTAAGGAAAAACTATTATATTCAGAAGAATCATGTGTATATACCCCTATATACCATTCAATTCACACCATGAATTATGTGGTCAGCTATGTGAATTTCTCTCTTGATTCATTCACATACGCCTGATCAATTACGAGATGGTCACTCCTAATAGCATTAAGCAAGATAATTCAAAGACTATATGGAAATCACGATCTTGAATAAATCAGAATAAAAATATATTCATTGATATGATTAGGCTTTCCGCAACCCTAACTACAGATAAATTAGTTCATACTAGCAGAAATAAAACAAACAAGAGGAAAGAAAGGCAGAATATTTGTGGATTTTTCTCCGACTTCGGGCCCGGATTTGACTTCGATGTAGGCCGAATCTGCCAAAGCCCCCCAAAATAGGAAAGTTGTGGATTTTTCTCTTATCTATCCAGTGGGTCTTGAATCAGCCCAAGCGGAGTTCGGATACATGAGTTAGGCCCATATTACCGAACAGTTCCGAAACTGTGAAAAATCATCCGATTTGCCTTTCTTTGCTCTTGATGTCTTCTTTCATGCCCTGAACCGAAATACAAGAAATATGAGTCCAATTAAGTACTAATTAAGTATGCAAGATAGAATATTTGGGGATAAAAATGTGATAAATTCTACTCTCATCACTTTTTAGTTCTGAAATCTTGTTTCAGCACTAGCTATGAACTTGGTTATTAGCTCCTCTAGGTTAGATTTCTTCTCTAGCTGATTGAAGTTTTGGGGGAAAGGCTTTGGCATATTCTGATTTGGCCATGACTAGTTCGGGTGGCCCCTCCATCCAAGGTTAAAGGCACGAGGGCACTAATTTCCTTGCTGCCTTGGAAAGTTGCCAACAAAGTCTACCTGCTCGGGGGACTACATAAACTGATTGCCAATTTGACATTCAATGCTGATATGACCTCCCCCACACCAATCACAAGTCATGGACTGAACATGCATGGCTTCCATTTGCATCTCATCTATCTTTTTGCTAAGTGCACCTATTTGCGCAGATATAGCTATTTAGGTGTCCACATTGTGAAGGCCTTGCTGCCGCCTAACTTGTGCTCTCTCGGAGTGCCATTGATAGTTGTTTGCAGCCATCTCCTCTATGAGTGCATGGCCAACTTTAGGGGTCTTGTTGTTGATGGAACCCCCGGCTGCCGCATCCATAATGGTCTTGTTGGCTTCGGTCAGCCCATTATAGAAGGTTTGCACTTGCAGCCATATCGGAAGTCCATGATGAGGGACCTTCCTTAACAGCTGCTTGTAACGCTCCCACGACTCATACAATGATTCTCCATCTTGCTGAAAAAAAGTGGTGATGTCATTCCTCATCTTTGTTGTCTTGGATGGAGGAAAATATTTGGAGAGGAATCGGCTAGCCATTTCATCCCATGTTGCTATAGATCCAGCCGGCAAAGAATTCAGCCAAGTCTGTTGGACAGCTTTTGTATGCCCTTAGCTTCAATCAGTTTTGATGTATTTTTTATATTTAATGTAAATAAATGAAGTACATGTTTGATTCATGTTGTGTGGTATACTTCTGTGTGTAAGACCCTAAAACTAGACACTTAATGAAACTTGTGTGCTGCCAAGGCTGACACTAGTGTGCTGCCAACTATTGGGGTGGCTTGTCTCAGCCGCTAGGATAAGACCCAAGGCACATGCAGTGTAGGATTACTTGAACCCTTGAATTGGACCAGATTTCCAGTATTGCCCTGGACCTTGGAAATTGATGGGCAAAACTGGAAAGTTACACCTGATCTCTAGACCCGATTATGGTACTGCACTAGGTGTCGGATTGGGCTGACTTTGATATGCCAATCAATGAGATCCTAAGCGGGGGTCAAAACCTGGGTATGTTGGGACGGTCTGAAAATTCATCTGAGTGGGTGATCATAGTGATGGGATCAGCCCCTTTGTCGGACAAAGGTAATGATCGGGGATGCACTCTCTCTGATGGAAACCAAACTGCCGGCAGTTGATTTCAATCATTGGAATTTTGTTTTGCAAAATTTATATATATGATATATATTTAAGTATGGTTTCAAAATATTTGCAAATGGTTTTAATTCCCGGGATCCATGTGAGCAGAGACTGCAGCACTGTTCCTTGCAGCCGAGGGACATGTCCTCTCTTGTCGGGCAGTGCTTGATCATTATGGGCTGAGAGGTTAAGTGTAAGGCCATTTGGGATAACACTTGATGAGATAATCTTGCCCCTACCCACAGTCCCTAGGTTTTTATAAGATGGCTTGGCCCAGGGACCACTTAGTGTAAGTGTTGGACCTATAGGGTCCATATGATGGGCTCAGAGGGTTCACTGGGCTCTCCAGTGAATTTGGTCAGGCCTTGTAACAGAGGCTGGGCCGAACCCATGTGGCTAGGGTGTAGATCAATGCTTGGGTCCCACGCCATACAAAGAAGCCCAACTGGGTAGCAGTTTGGAAGACTTTTGAGCACTTGATACTTATTGGACCTAAAGCCATTTCGAACTGTGCTGATTTGATCAGTCGTTAACTGAAGGGATGAGAGATCCATCGTATGGACGCCCAAATCTTGTGGAATAAGGTGGGCGAATTTCAAAAATTTCTCTCCCTTTCAACTGGGAATCGAATTCCCTATTTAGAAAATCATATTTTCAAGGATCAATCTTGAACCATAAACTGAACCAGATCTAAACAAAAGCAGTGGGAGAGAATTATACCTGATACAGAGAAGAAATATATCCCAATGGAGGTGTTCACGCCCAAGGAAGGATCCAAAGACTGCTCCCACTAAAGATGGCGCAATGCAGGTTGGAGCAGAATCAGCAGTGTTCTTCTCCAAGAACCAATTCCTTCGCAAGAAACAGTAAGATGGAACGTGATCACAACTTCCTATCAGTCCTTTCATAAAGAACTGATATCAAGATCAAATCTTGACTTCTCCCTAGGCTGGAGATCAAACTAGCAAGGTAGGCGGAAAGAAGAAGGAAGTGGCAAGAAAGAATTTTGCAAGGTTGCTTAATTCTTTCTTCTATGTTTTATTTATTTTTTTTAGCTCTGAAGAGGATGTGAGTTTCTCTGCTAAAGGCTGCCGCCCCTTCCTTCTTTTGTAACCCTAAAGGATCAGCTCCCAATCCAATTAGGAGTTGCTGATCCAAATCATATTTGGATCAGACATCCCTTTAGGTGATAGGGATAAACCCTTATCTTATCTGCAGATTAGATCAGCCTTCTCCTAATCTCATTAGGATGTTTCTAGATCTGAATCACATTCAGATCTGGACTCTCTGAGTGGATAGGGTTAAGACCCTATCCTATCTACTAATCCATCTCAAAATTTGCCCTATATTTAACTCATTAAATTAGCCCAATTCGAAATGGGCTTAAGGCCCATTAAGGTTATGTGCTCACTTAGTCTTCCTATCTGTTGCGCAGTTGGGCTTCCTTGTATAGCGTAGGACCCAAGCATTGATCTACACATCAGCCACATGGGTTTGGCCCAGCCTTTGTTACAAGGCCTGGCCGAATACACGGTTATGGACAGTGCACCCCCTGAAACCCATCAAATGGGCTCTATGGGCCCAACACTTACCCTAAGTGGCCTCTGGGCCAAGCCACCTTGTAACACCCAGGGACTGTGGGCAGATGCAAGATTAGCCCATTAGGCATTATCCTCAATGGTCTTACACTCAACCTCTCAGCCCATAATGATCAAACACTGCCCAACAAGGGAGGACCTCTCCCTCGGTTGCAAGGAACATTGTTGCACTCTCTGCTTATATGGATCCCGGGAATTAAAACCTTTTGCAAACATTTTAGAAACCATAATATATATATACTTTTATATCTCATATAAAATATACTTTGCAAAACAAATCTCAACGATTGAAATCGGCTGCTGGCAGTCTTGGTTTCCATCAGTGAGAGTGCATCCCCGATCATTACCTTTGTCCGACAAAGGGGATGATCCTGTCACTATGATCACCCACTCAGATGAATTCTCATACTGTCCCAACATACCCAGGTTTTGACCCTCGCTAAGGATCTCACTGATTGGTACATCAAAGACAGCCCAATCTGACACCTAGTGCAGTATCATAATCGAGTCTAGGGGTCGGTTTAACTTTCCAGTTTTGCCCATTAATCTCCAAGGTCCAGGGCAATACTGGAAATCTGGTCTAGTTCAAAGATTCAATTAATCCTACACTACATGTGCCTAGGGTCTCACCCTGGCATCTAAGACAGGCCACACCAACCGACTTGGTGGCACATCTGTGTCAGCCTTATCAGGATAGGTCTCCCCAGACCGACCCACTGGCTGTGAACATTCTAAACTAACACGAGTGTCATTAAGTGTCCAATTTAAGGGTATTACACAAAAACATACCAAGGGAACAAGAATCAAATTTGTACTTTTATTTATTTACAATAAACTCAAAATGTACATCATTCTAATTGAAGCTAGGAGCATACAATACTGTCTAACAGATCCCACTAGCACTTAGGTCCAATCAGGTACAAGCCGGAGTCCCATGCTTTCTACGTGTTTCTCAAACACTTTCTGTGATAGTGGCTTTATCAATGGGTCTGCTACATTTTCCGCTGACGCTACCTTCTGAATCAAGACGTCCCCTCAACCAATAATCTCCGACAGTACGTGGTACTTCCTCTCGATGTGCTTCGACTTCGAGTGGGCTCGTGGCTCCTTAGCCTGAGAAATGACTCCATTGTGATGTGCTTCGACTTCGAGTGGGCTCGTGGCTCCTTAGCCTGAGAAATGACAACGAGATGGGTGATGTGCTGAACGGAACTACTCCCAACTCGTGAACGAACTTCTTCATCCACACGGCTTCTTTGGCAGCCTCACTTGCGGCAATGTACTCGGCCTCGGTCGTGGAGTCTGTAGTGAACCCCTGTTTGCTATTTTTCCAACAAACAGCGCACGATCCTATCATGAAAACATATCCAGATGTAGACTTTCTATCATCCGGATCCGACTGGAAATCGGCATCTGTATACCCCTGGATCTGTAGTGAGCTACCGTCAAATACCAGACAAAACTCTTTTGTCCTTCGAAGGTACTTAAGTATGTTTTTCACAGCAGTCCAGTGCTTCTGCCCTGGGTTGGCCTGGAATCTGCTTACCACACTCACTGCCTGAGCAATGTCAGGACGAGTGCACAGCATGGAATACATGATGCTCCCTATGGCAGATGCATAGGGAACGTCTTTCATGCCCTCAATCTCCTCGGAGGTCTTAGGAGACATCTTCTTGGAGAGAGTGACCCCGTGCTTGAAAGAAACATTTCCTTTCTTGGAGTTCTCCATGTTGTATCTTTTGACTATTTTGTCAATGTAAACAGATTGGGATAATCCTATTATCCATTTTGATCTATCTCTATAGAGTTGAAGACCCAGTATATTGGAGGCTTCTCCAAGATCTTTCATGGAGAATTGCTGGGAAAGCCACACTTTCACCGTAGTTAACATTCCTACATCATTCCCAATGAGTAGAATGTCATCTACATACAGAACCAAGAAGGTAACCTTATCTCCACTGTACTTCCTGTAAACAAAGGGTTCATCCGAATTCTGCTTGAAGTCAAATGTTTTGACAGCAGAGTCAAAATGGATGTTCCAACTCCTAGAAGCTTGCTTAAGTACATAAATGGATCTATTTAGTTTACATACCATGTGTTCCTGACCAGCAGCAATGAAGCCTTGCGGCTGCTGCATGTGGATATCTTCAGTAAGATCTCCATTCAAAAATGCAGTTTTGGCATCCATCTGTCAAATCTCATAATCATGGTATGCTGCTACAGCTAGCAGGATCCTAATGGATTTAACCCTGGCTACAGGTAAAAAGGTTTCCTCATAATCGATGCCCTCTTTCTGAGTGTACCCTTTCGCCACCAGACAAGCTTTGAAAGTCTCAATCCTACCATCGGGGCCCTTCTTCCTCTTGTAAATACATTTGCAACCGATTGCTTTTACCCTGGAGGGCGGATCTACTAGAGTCCAGACTCCATTGGTCTCCATTGAGTCCATCTCTGCTCTCTTGGCCTCCACCCACTTTTGGTAATCTATGTCCAACATAACTTCCGCGTAAGTCACGGGATCCTCCTCACTAGTCAAGGTTTCCACCAGGTAACTATCCTGGTCATAACCATAACGGACTGGTGGCCTGGATACACGAGTGGATCTTCTAGGTTGGTCACTACTTGGAACTTGTGGGACATTTCGCACTACTCCTAAGCTCTTCTCATCAAGAACTACTTCCTAACGATGGGTGTCTAGGATGTAATCTATTTCCAAGAATTGTGCATTTCGGCTGCAGAACACCTTTTGCTCATTTGGGTCATAGAATAGGTAACCCACAGAGTCTTTTGGGTAGCCTACAAATAGGTAACGGCTGGTCTTGGATTCCAACTTGTCTGCACTCGTACTTTTAACGTGTGCTGGACAACCCCAAATCTTCAAGTGTCTAACACTTGGTTTCTTTCTGGTCCAAAGTTCATATGGAGTGTTCAGAACCGATTTGGTTGGAACCCAATTCAGCACAGAAATCATAGTCTCTAATGCGTAACCCCAAAAGAATGTGGGTAACTCTGAGTGTATGAGAAGCAACCGGACCATATCCAATAAGGTCCTATTCCTCTTCTCTGAATCACCGTTAAGTTGTGGTGTAGTAGGAGGAGCTAATTGTGATACTATCCCTTTGTCCTTTAAGTAGTCCCTGAATTCGTCAGAGAGATACTCGCCACCTCGATCTGATCGAAGGGCTTTTAATTCTCTCCGTAACTATTTCTCGACCTCTTGTCTAAACTCTTTGAACTTTTCAAAGGATTCAGACTTTTGTCTCATTAGGTACACGTAACCATATCGTGAAAAATCATCGGTGAAGGTGATGAAATACATGTGTTGATTCTGTGTCCTAACACTCAAAGGACCACACACATCACTATGTATAAAGTTAAGTGTGCCTGTACATCTTTCAGGCTTACCGTTAAATGGTCATTTTGTCATCTTGCCTTATAGGCAAGGTTCACAAGTGGGAAGATCTTCTATAGTTAGAAAATCCAAAGGACCATCCTTTACCTATCTTGTGATTCGGTCAACACCGATGTGGCCAAGTCGGTAATGCCACAGGCACGTTGGATTAACTATATCACGGACTCTCTTCTTGGGGATTTCAGCCGACGTAGTTTCGGTTATGTTAGTTTCTAGAGAAGGATGTAGAACATAGAGACCATTCTCCAGTTCCCCGTATACGATGAATCTGTTATTTCTTTTAATAGTAACTGTATTACTAAAGAAGACAGAATAACCATCTGCACACAGTTTTGAGACAGAAATCAAATTTCTCCTTAAATTTTGCACATAAAGACAATCTTTCAGTACAATAACTCCTTCTCTAAAAATTAACTCCACGGCTCCTATGGCCGTGGCTGCAACAGTTGCAGTAGTCCCCAAGTAGAGCGTGACTTTTCCTTCACTCAGCCTTCTGCTTACCTTGAACCCCTGCAGTGAGTTACATGCATGAGTTGAAGCCCCAGAGTCAATACACTAGGGCGCAGAAGCTACCAATAAGTTGGTTTCTATAACACAAGTTTCGAGATTACCTTTCTTGGATTCCAGGTAGGCAGGACAGTTCCTTTTCCAGTGGCCGGTCTTTTTGCAGAAGTGACAAGCATCCGATGCCTTGTCCTTCCTCTGCGTCTTGGGTTTGGCAGCCTTCTTCTGGGGCTTTCTCTTTGCTTTCCTTTTCTTGCCCAATTTTCCAGTTTCAACAAACATGCCAATGGGATCATCCTTTTTAATCAATTCTTTGGCCCTCTGCAACATATTGCTGAGTTCCTACAAGCTGACATTCAGCTTGTTCATGTTGTAATTCATGATGAATGGATTAAAGGATGGAGGCAGAGAGTTGAGAATAGCATTGATCAGTGTTACCAGATCCAGCCCGGATCCAAGAGCCTCTAGTTCGTTGATATAACCCATCATCCGGAGACAATGGTCGTGAACTTGTTGGCCCTTGGACATCTGCATGGTCATGAACTGTTTCAAGATCTTTTGCCGAGTAGAACGATTATGCTCCTCGTACATTGTCTTGAGACTGCCCAATATGTCCTTAGCAAGTTCGATCTGATCGAACTGCCTCTGAATTGGGTTGTCCAAGGAGGCAATGATATAGCAACGGGCAAGGGAGTTTTTCTCCTCCCATTATTGATATTCTCTTCTCCGGGCCTCAGAAGCCCTATCTCCCGGACGATCCGGGGTAGGATTCTTGGCTACCTTGTCCAATTTCTCAGAGGTTAAGACCAACATAAGGTTCCTGTACCAGTCGGCATAGTTTGGGCCCTTCAGCATGTTGTCATCAAGCAGCTTTGCAAATTGTCCGTTTGCCATTTTCTGATAAAAGAGCAAACATCAGTCCACAACCTAATTTGATTCATGTGTTAAGATAGTTGTATGCCCTTAGCTTCAATCAGATTTATATAAATTATGAATTTATTGTAAATGAATAAAGTACACATTTGATTCATGTTCCTGTGGTGTGTTTCTGTGTAATACCCTTAAACTGGACACTTAATGAGACTTGTGTTAGTTTAGAATGTTACAACCATTGGGTAAGTCTGGGGAGATTTATCCTGCCAAGGCTGACACTGGTGTGCTGCCAACTGTTGGGGTGGCTTGTCTCAGCTACCAAGGTGAGACCTGAAGCACATGTAGTGTAGGATTAATAGAACCTTTGAACCAGACCAGATTTTCAGTATTGCCCTGGACCTTGGAGATAGATGGGCAAAACTGGAAAGTTACACCTGACCCCTAGACTCGATTATGATACTACACTAGGTGTCGGATTGGGCTGCCTTTGATGTACCAATCAGTGAGATCCTTAGCGGGGGTCAAAACCTAGGTATGTTGGGACAGTCCGAGAATTCATCTGAGTGGGTGATCATAGTGACAGGATCAGCCCCTTTGTTAGACAAAGGTAATGATCAGGGATGCACTCTCTCTGATGGAAACCTTCACTGCCAACAGCCGATTTCAATTGTTGAGATTTTGTTTTGCAAAATATATAAAGATATATATATATATATGTTATGGTTTCGAAATGATTTGCAAAAGGTTTTAATTCCCGAGATCCATGTAAGCAGAGAGTGCAACACTGTTCCTTGTAGTCGAAGGAGAGGTCCTCCCTTGTCGGGCAGTGTTTGACCATTATGGGCTGAGAGGTTAAGTGTAAGACCATTGAGGATAATACCTGATGGGCTAATCTTGCATCTGCCCACAGTCCCTGGGTGTTACAAGGTGGCTTGGCCCAAGGACCACTTAGGGAAAGTGTTGGGCCCATAGAGCCCATAAGATGGGTTTAAGGGGGTGCACTGTCCATAACAGTGTATTCAGCCAGGCCTTGTAACAAAGGCTGGGCTGAACCCATGTGGCTGATGTGTAGATCAATGTTTGGGTCCCACACCATACAAGGAAGCCCAACTGGGCAACAGTTTGGAAGGCTAAGTGAGTACATAACCTTAAATGGGCCTTAAGCCCATTTCGAACTGGGATGATTTGATCAGTCAATTAATGGGGGCGAATTCTGAGGTGGATCAGCTCATAGGATTGGGCCTAGACCCTATCCACTTAGGAGATGGCTGATCTAATCTACAGATAAGATAAGGGTTCTCCCTTATCACTTAAAGGGACTTCTAATCCAAATATAATTTGAATCAGCAGCTCCTAATAGGATTAGGAGCCGATCCCTTTAAATCTATAAAAGGAGGGGGGCGGCAGCCTTTACACATGCAACCTAAGACTCTTGTCTTCAGAGCTGAAATCACAGAAGAGAGATTTCTGCAACCTCTACAAAATCTCTCTTGCCGCCTCCTTCCTGCCGCCGCCATTACCTTCAGTTCGATCTCTAGTTCTTGGGAAAAATCAAGATATGATCTTGATACCAATCTTTTGGGAAAAGATTGATTGGAGCTGTACTCACAAGCCATCCAGTTGATTCTTGCAAAGGGTCAAGTTCTTTTTAAAAACATTGCTGATTCTGCTCCATCCTGCACTACGCTATCCTCAGTGCGAGCAGTCTTTGGATCCTTCCTTGGGCGTGAACACCTCCATTGGGAGATACTAATTCTTCGTATCAGGTACATCCTCCCTCCTACTCCTTTTGGTTTAGATCTGGTTTGGTTCATGGTTCAAGATTGATCATTGAAAAAATGTTTTTCTAAAATAGGGAATTCGATTCCCTACAAAGATGGGAGAAATTTTTGAAATTTGCCCAGTCCATTTCACAAGACTTGGGCGTCCATGTATTGGATATCCCATCCCTTCATCATGTTCATTACACAGATATGGATTTTAATCTACGCTCCATTCCCATTTATTCATCTATAAGATTTCCCTCCTTTCTCAGTGACGAAGACTGCGAGTTGTCTCTGGAAATGTGGGAAATCACATAGGGTGCGCGGAGCCAACTGTTTCAGCTACAAAACCCCACCACCTTTCTGTGAAGGATCATATCCACTCATCATATGAGTTTTCCCTTTGGCCTCTGTCAGACAAGGTTCAGAGCCATTTTCAGGTAAACCTTTCTGTCCAATGAGTGCTTACCCATCATATTCGTGAATGCCAAGGTACCATGAGAGAGTTCCCATTTTCTAGTGAAGCCCCTCCCATATCGGTCTATGATGCCCCTATCATCTTATGAAACACTCAGACAAGCCTAACAGCAAATGGATAGCCCATTTTCTGGTGCGTTTCCTCATTACTGAAGGACCCATCCTCATGCTAATGATGAAAGGCCTTTAGAGAGTTCATCATATGAATCTCCCTATCACATGCACGCATATTAGCTGGAGGGAACAATCAATTATGCCCTAGTTTGATCTAGGTCAAACCCAAGGGTCCCGCACGTAACCTCTCCATGAGGTGGGGGGCCCACCACTGAGAGAGGTCATCCAATGACCAAAAGGGACACAATGGCAATGATGTGCATTCAGCATTCAGCCATGGTGTGCGCAAGAGCCACTGTCGATTGAGCATGGGCCAAGCATTTGTGGCCCATGTACGTAGCACATCACACATCCATACATCACATGGAAAGATAAATTGATCCAATCAATTAATTATCTGTAAAGCCCATTTGAAGCCCATTTTGAATCCATAATATTAACCATTAATATTATCTAGGTATATGGGCTGAACGGTTCGGCCCATATAGCTTTAAGTGTTAAGTGGGCTTTTACCAGTTTTAACTATTTAAAACTGGGCCTTTACAGGTTGGACCGAATTAACTATTTAATTAATTATCAAGCCTCAGGCCCATTAGTGGGAAAATTAGGGCTGACTTTCAGCCTTGATCAAACCCTAGATTTGGTCCAAACAATTTGAACCAATCTTGGTTTGAATGGGTCTAGGGTTTGATCCTTAATTAAATCTTTAATTCAGTATAATAATCTAAAATTAAATACTGATAAAAGAACAATCAAGAATCAGTCTATCAGGGCTATTTGCATAATCTCTCCTGCAAAACAGAGGTTAGATCACAGGGCGCAGTTTCACAAACTGCAAATCGCAGATTGCAATTCTCCCATCTGCGAAATCTCCTCTGCGAAATCTTCTTCTATGCGCCGCCATCTTTGATCAAAAATAAAATAAATAGAAATCCTAATTTCTATTAATAATTACATCAGATCGAATACCTATACATTCAGTCTAAAAAATAAAAACAATTATTTTACAGTCCAAAAGTAATAAAATAATCCATAAACTGCAAAATCGCAAGTTCCCTGCGCAAATCAAGAATTCGATCTCCTCTTGTACGAACAGCCCATAAATCAAGAAAATCATAAAGAACAATTCTAAACAATAATCAGATTTATTTCAGATTATTCACCCATAAATTTTGGGACAATTTTCCAAAATCTTTTATCTGCGCAAATCGGGTAGAACAAATTCTACCCATTCTCGCAGGTTCAGATCTGAAACAAATTGGTTCAAGATTTGAACCATGGCTCTAATACCACTGAAGGGATGAGAGATCCATCGTATGGATGCCCAAATCTTGCGGAATAAGGTGGGCGAATTTCAAAAATTTCTCTCCCTTTCAACTGGGAATCAAATTCCCTATTTAGAAAATCATATTTTCAAGGATCAATCTTGAACCATAAACTGAACCAGATCTGAACAAAAGTAGTGGGAGAGAATTATACCTAATACGGAGAAGAAATATCTCCCAATGGAGGCATTCACGCCCATGGAATGATCCAAAGACTACTCCCACTGAAGATGGTGCAATGCAGGATGGAGCAGAATCAGTAGTGTTCTTCTCCATGAACCTATTCCTTCGCAAGAAACAGTAGGATGGCATGTGAGCACAGCTTCCTATCAGTCCTTTCACAAAGAACTGATATCAAGATCAAATCTTGACTTATCCCTCAGCTGGAGATCGAACTGTCAAGGTAGGCGGCAAGAAGAAGGAGGCGGCAAGTTGGAGCTCATAATCCAATTAGGAGCTCCTAATCAAATCTTGACTTCTCCCTCAGCTGGAGCTCCTAATCCAATTAGGAGTTGCTGATCCAAATCATATTTGGATCAGACATCCCTTTAGGTGATAAGGATAAACCCTTATCTTATCTACAGATTAGATCAGCCTTCTCCTAATCTCATTAGAAGGTTTATAGATCTGAATCACATTTAGATCTGGACTCTCTGAGTGGATAGGGTTAAGACCCTATCCTAACTGCTAATCCATCTCAGAATTTGCCCCATATTTAACTCATTAAATTAGCCCAGTTCGAAATGGGCTTAAGGCGCTTAAGGTTATGTGCTCACTTAGTCTTCCTATCTGCTACCCAGTTGGGCTTCCTTGTATGGCGTGGGATCCAAGCATTGATCTACACATCAGCCACATGGGTTCGGCCCAGCCTTTGTTACAAGGCCTGGCCGAATACACTGTTATGGACAGTGCACCCCCTGAAACCCATCAAATGGGCTCTATGGGCCCAACACTTACCCTAAGTGGTCCCTGGGCCAAGCCACCTTGTAACACCTAGGGACTGTGGGCAGATGCAAGATTAGCCCATCAGGCATTATCCTCAATGGTCTTACACTCAACCTCTCATCCCATAATGATCAAACACTGCCTAACAAGAGAGGACCTCTCCCTCGGCTACAAGGAACAGTGTTGCACTCTCTGCTTATATGGATCCTGGGAATTAAAACCTTTTGCAAGCATTTTAGAAACCATAATATATATACTTTTATATCTCATATAAAATATATTTTGCAAAACAAATCTCAACGATTGAAATCGGCTGCCAGCAGTCTTGGTTTCCACCAACCGACTTGGTGGCACATCAGTGTCAGCCTTATCAGGATAGGTCTCCCCAGATCGACCCACTGGCTGTGAACATTTTAAACTAACACAAGTCTCATTAAGTGTCCAGTTTAAGGGTATTATACAAAAACATACCAAGGGAACATGAATCAATTATGTACTTTTATTCATTTATAATAAACTCATAATGTACATCATTCTAATTGAAGCTAAGGGCATACAAAACTATCTAACATTAACAAGGGGTGGATCTGAGATTAGGATGAGCCCAAAAGCTTATCTAATTTGCAGATAGGATTAAGAAGATTCCTAATCCAAATACAGATTTGGATAAGGGCAACTCCTGATATGATCAGGAGATCTTTTCTTAATCATTAAGCAACTGGTGGAAACCCTATTCAAATTACAAGAATTCAAAACCTAAGGGATTTACACAGAACACACCCTGCAGTTTTGTGAGATAGGATCTCAGAAACCCTAGAGAAGAAAAAACAGTTCACCATCTTCTTCTCTAGCTCTCTCCTGTTGCAGCCACCACTATTTATTGCAATTTGTTTTCTCTGTTAGAGAAAGATCAAGAAAATTTCTTGGTATCAGTCTTTGTTGAAAAGCTGATTCTGTTTTGGTGCTCATTGTCATCCAAAGGATTCTTGTGAAGGATTCAGTGTGTAGGATGCACTCTGCTAGTTTTGTTCCATAGTTGCTGTGTCATCTTCAACAGGAGCAGATCTTGGTGCCTTCTTTGGGCGTGAACACCAACATTGGGAGATATTTTTTCTCTGGATCAGGTATAATTACTCCCTTCTCTTTTGGTTCAGATCTAGTTCGGTTATGGTTCAAGTAGGATCCTTGAATCTTGATTCTAAAACAGGAAATGCGATTCCCAGTTGGAAGGTAGGTATAAAATTTTTGAAATTTGCCCACCCATTCCGCAACCTTTTTGGCATCCACACAATGGATTCTACCATCCCTTTCAGTCTTGGCTTTGTCTTTAAATGAAAATGGGAACAACCTGAGCCTAACAGCATCATCACTCACCCCGTTGTGCTTGAAAGTATCACAACTTTCCAAGAAGTTGGCTATGTGAGTGTTCAGTTCTTCATGAGCCATGCCACAAAACTGAACTGTGTTTTGTATCATCTGAATTATGGCTGGTTTGATCTCAAAATTATTAGCAGCTATGGCTGGTCTGACAATGCTTGAAGCAGCCCCGGTAAGGGTTGGTTTGGCATAGTCCATCAGAGTTCTTGGTTCGGCCATCTCTTCAAGTTCAGCTCTCACTTGCCTAGAAGTTCGAATGCGGGTGCAGAGGTTTCTTTCAATCTCGAGATCGTAGGTGATGCCCTCCGGGTCACTCCTGCATGTCATAAACTGTACAAGTCAAAGTCATAAAGAGGCTAATGTACACCAATCAAAAAGGTAATCTATCAAACAGAAAACTGCACACTACCGAAACAAGAACAACAACCAAAGACAAAGTCAATTAGCACTAAGAAAGAAAATTACTTGTATCAACAATGAAGGTTAATGTACACATATCTGAACCAGAATATACAGAACAATCAGATTAACAGTGGCTAGTGGTTCCTAATAATTCTGTACTAAGTCCTCGGCAACGGCACCAAAAACTTGATGCGTATTTGCTACACTAGCAAGTGCACTAGCCACTCAAGTAATAAAGTGATGAATAGAGTATCATTCCCACAAGGACCTATATAGCAACTACTAGTATTACATCTGCCATCTATTATCTGATAAACTGATTTGTTAACCTAAACAAAAACTGAATTCCTAACTAGCAACTATCTCTATGAATTCAAATCAAACACCTTTCAGGCATTCAAGAAAACAAGCTGAATGTGAGCAAAACAGAATTGGTTCAGCAATCAATTCTCAAGATCATTTGATTGGATTGGGATTCAGCCTTGGTTTGGTGAAACCCTAATGACATGAACAACCTCTCTCGAGTGCATGCTCATCCTGTCCATAAGTGATGATTCTTATATCTCTATCAAGAATCTAATCCTCATGCTGCATTAAGCTCAAGAATTCGAAGGGCATCATTTCAGATTTGAATGATCACCAACCGAATTATACAAGTTATCTCTAATCTTGTATTCAATTTGGTTCTTGATTAGCAGATCTGAATATCTAAACTCTTTCTGAAGAAATCCAGACATTCCAAGAATTAAGAACAGTTCGGCCAAAATGATATCAGATTGTCTAAATTCTTCATCAAGCAATTCGAACAGTCCAGCATTCAAGATTAATTCGGCTAAGCTATTCTAACATTCAAACCCTAATCAAGAAACATCAAAGATGAATCCAACAATCGAATAACCCTAGAGAACTAATTACAGATCTGAAATCTCATGAAACATGATTCAATTACAGCAAGAAAGAGGAAATAATGGAGAAAATAGCATAAAACCCTAGCCGAGTTCGGTTACCACTTGCACAAAATCAAAGAAGAAGACAACCTAAATTGATCTTCAATCTCCTTGAATAAGAATTTGAACCCCTCTTCCCTCTTTCTCTTTTCCTTTTATAGTTTTCTCTTCAGCCCCTCACTCTCTTCTAGAAAGTTTGCCGCCTTTAGGAGCTCCTTGGGCTGCACTTTGGGCCTCCTACTTGCTGGGCCAAATGGCCTCCCTTGGAGAGCTTCGGCTGGCTCTCTCTTTGGGTTCCCCCATAGAGTGCTGCATGGGCTTCATGGGCCGAATTGCCCTCCTTTGGCTTCTCGGCTAGGCCTTTCTTCTAGCTGGGCTAAATTGCTTCCACTTTAGCCCCTTTCTCATGGTTCTATGCTCTCTTTCCCCTAAGCTGGTCTACCTTCTTAATTTCCTAAAATTAAACTAATTTGGGGTAAGAAATTATGCAAATCAACATCAAAACCATGCATAAAACATAAAAAATTATGTGTAGCTTGCGCACACATCACCACTCAGCACACACGCACTTTTCTTTTGCATCACTTTGAATAACCTGGTGCTTGCTTTCCATAGGCATTATGTTGAGCGTCCCAATGAGTAACCTCTTTGTTGGCATGAGGAAGAGGAAGAAGAGAATGACATCCCAGGATGACTCTTCCCAAGCTCCTTCAACCGAGTCGGCTACTCCTGCTCAACCCGAGGACCCTCTAGTCATTAACTTGGTTGAGGAGGACCAAGAGAAGGGTCAATCTCCTCACCGACATGAGTCAGTCCCGCCATCCAAGTCTCTGACCGTTCATCCCAAAGTCTGTTCCTCCAAAGAGGCCCCTGAGTTGGTCCAAAGCATCATGAACGGAAAAACTAACCTCATAAAAAGCAAGGAGGAGACCTTTCCCGAAGAGATCACTATGTTTTCCAAGCTGCCTCATGCTCAAGTGGGTGCTAGGGAAGTGGTCTACATCACGATGGTATGCTCTTGAACTCGTTACCTGGTTTCTATTCATTTTGTCTTTCATACTTAGTAAATTTTTCTCTTTTCTATAGGCAAACTCCATGATCCACACCCTCATGCAACAGATTGATCAGCACATTGCAAGGACGAGGGCTACCGAGGCAAAGGCTGAACGGGTTGAGGCTACAGTCACGGAGTGCTAGGTCAAGATGTTGAGGACTATCGATTCTATCCGAAAGCTGGAGGCCAAAGTGTTGGCAAAGAAGGAGGGGATCAAACAACTAGAGAAGGAGACCAAGGATTTAAAGGATGCTTCTATCGAATGCGAGATCGCTCTTTTTCAAGGCATTAAGGATGTCGGGGTTGTTGCTATCAAAGCTTACCAAGCCTCATCGGAGTACCAATAAGTTAAAGGAGGAGTTTGGTATTGATGCCTTTAGGAAGGGTTTCAAGCTCTGATGTTGGGTGACCAAGTGTAAATTCCCCGAGCTTAACCTTGGAGTTATCACCTCTACCGGGTCACCACCAAGATGGACTTGGAAGCTGACCAAGAGCCAAACTCTAACGAGAAGGGTGACGAGGAGCTCGACAAGGGAGCAATGGAGAGAGACTTGGACGCTGCAGTCGACGAGGCTGTAGAGGCCGATGAAGTTGCTGCAACAGACGATACTGTGGCGATTGAGCCGGACAGGGACCTTGGGAACTTCCAAGGTGGAGGCGAGGATTCCCGTGAAGATTAACTTTCTGCCTCTTTTCTTTGGACCCCTTGTGAATACAGTGTAAACCGAGCCTCCGAGCTTGGTTCAGTAGGATTTAGCTTCTCTCTCTCTCTCTCTCTCTCTTTTGATGAATGTAAGAATCATCGTTTTTGAATGAAACACTCTTTTATCACTTAGTGTACAAAAATTTACTGTCTGAAAATTTTTCCAAGTATGGGTTGCCCCGAGGTGTCGAGCTAACGAACTAGGCACAGTACGGAATAACCCAAAGTTACTATAAGCTGAGGTGGACAGACATTGTAGGGTATGTGCGCAGCCTGTCTGTGCACCGATGAGGCATGAGTTGCATTTGCTTGTGTTGCCCATATGCTAGGGAAGCGACTAGATCTTATTTGTGTTTAGCGTCGAGGTCATTATTAGCTCGGCACCGTGGCCCTTAGGTTTTGGGAACGACTCATAGTCCACTCTTCATTATGTCATTTAGCCGACATGTGGCCTAACTAGTTTTCCTAAGTGGGTGGTCATCTGAACTTGGAAAACTTTGGCGGATGCTTGGCTCCTGAGCTCACAGGTAGTACCTATTAGACAGTGTATGCCCTTATTCCAATTAGATTGATGTACTTGATGACATTTATTGTAAATGAATAAAAGTACATAGTTGAATACAGTGTAAACCGAGCCTCCGAGCTTGGTTCAGTAGGATTTAGCTTCTCTCTCTCTCTCTCTCTCTCTTTTGATGAATGTAAGAATCATCGTTTTTGAATGAAACACTCTTTTATCACTTAGTGTACAAAAATTTACTGTCTGAAAATTTTTCCAAGTATGGGTTGCCCCGAGGTGTCGAGCTAACGAACTAGGCACAGTACGGAATAACCCAAAGCTACTATAAGCTGAGGTGGACAGACATTGTAGGGTATGTGCCCAGCCTATCTGTGCACCGATGAGGCATGAGTTGCATTTGCTTGTGTTGCCCATATGCTAGGGAAGCGACTAGATCTTATTTGTGTTTAGCGTCGAGGTCATTATTAGCTCGGCACCGTGGCCCTTAGGTTTTGGGAACGACTCATAGTCCACTCTTCATTATGTCATTTAGCCGACATGTGGCCTAACTAGTTTTCCTAAGTGGGTGGTCATCTGAACTTGGAAAACTTTGGCGGATGCTTGGCTCCTGAGCTCACAGGTAGTACCTATTAGACAGTGTATGCCCTTATTCCAATTAGATTGATGTACTTGATGACATTTATTGTAAATGAATGAAAGTACATAGTTGAATACAGTGTAAACCGAGCCTCCGAGCTTGGTTCAGTAGGATTTAGCTTCTCTCTCTCTCTCTCTCTCTTTTGATGAATGTAAGAATCATCGTTTTTGAATGAAACACTCTTTTATCACTTAGTGTACAAAAATTTACTGTCTGAAAATTTTTCCAAGTATGGGTTGCCCCGAGGTGTCGAGCTAACGAACTAGGCACAGTACGGAATAACCCAAAGTTACTATAAGCTGAGGTGGACAGACATTGTAGGGTATGTGCCCAGCCTGTTTGTGCACCGATGAGGCATGAGTTGCATTTGCTTGTGTTGCCCATATGCTAGGGAAGCGACTAGATCTTATTTGTGTTTAGCGTCGAGGTCATTATTAGCTTGGCACCGTGGCCCTTAGGTTTTGGGAACGACTCATAGTCCACTCTTCATTATGTCATTTAGCCGACATGTGGCCTAACTAGTTTTCCTAAGTGGGTGGTCATCTGAACTTGGAAAACTTTGGCGGATGCTTGGCTCCTGAGCTCACAAGTAGTACCTATTAGACAGTGTATGCCCTTATTCCAATCAGATTGATGTACTTGATGACATTTATTGTAAATGAATAAAAGTACATAGTTGATTCATGTGTTTTGGTATGTTTTTGTGTAATACCATTAAACTGGACACCTATGAAACTCATGTTAGTTTAGAATCTTTATAGCCATTGGATAGATCTGGGAAGATTTATCCTACCAAGGATGACACTGATGTGCCATCAAGTTCATTGGGGGGGTTGTCTCAGCTGCCAGGGTGAGACCTGAGGTTCATGCAGTGTGGGTTTTCTTGAAACTCTGAACCAGACCGAAATTCTAGTATTGCCGTAGATCTCAGAGACAGATGGGCAAAACTGGAATGTTACACCTGACCCCTACACTCAATTATGGTACTGCACTAGGTGTCGGATTGGGCTGTCTTTGATATGCCAATTAGTGAGATCCTTAGAGGGGGTCAAAACCTAGGTATGTTGGGACAATCTAAGAATTCATCTGAGTGGGTGATCATAGTGATAGGACCAGCCCCTTTGTTTGATGGAAATCTAAACTGCCGATAGTTGATTTCAAACAATGAAATTTGTTTTTTGCTAAATATATTTATATGTACAGATATACATATATATATTATGGTTTCAAAATGTTTGCAAAAGGTTTTAATTCCCGGGATCCATGTAAGTAGAGAGTGCGGCATTGTTCCTTGTAGCCAAGGGAGAGGTCCTCTCTTGTCGGGCAATGTTTGATCATTATGGGCTGAGAGGTTAAGTGTAAGACCATTGAGGGTAATACCTGATGGGTTAATCTTGCATCTACCCATAGTTCTTGGGTTTTCATAAGGTGGCTGGACCCAATGACCATTTAGTGTAAATGTTGGGCCCATTAAGAGCACATGGTGATGGACTCTGGGGTTCATTGTCTCCTATAGTGAATTCGGCCAATCCTTGTAACAAAGGCTGGGTTGAACCCATGTGGCTGATGTGTAGATCGATGTAAGGGTCCCATGACATACAAAGAGAGCCAACTGGGTAGCAGGTTAAAGGTGTAAGTGAGCACATAGTCTTAATGGGCCTAAAGCCCAATTCGAACTAGGCTTAAATTGGTTAATTAAAAGGAGGCAATAACTGATTTATGATCTGATCAGGATTAGCCGAAAGGATAAGATAAGTCTTATCCATTAAGAGTCCAGATCCAAATATCAGATTTGGATCAAGAAACCCTCTCCTAATTAGATTAGGAGGCTGATCCAAAGAAGACTATAAATAGGGGGCGAATTCCTCAATTTTAAACACAGCACTCTGCAAAATTCTCTTATTGTTCTTGCTATGCCTACCTAGTTCGATCTCCACCTATCAAGAAGAGTTCTTGATATTGTTTCTTGGCTGAAGAAACAATCTGAATTCGTGCTCACCAGTCCTTTACTCCATTCTTGCTGAAGAATTCTATTCTTGCTGAAGAGCCATCCTGCTGATCCTGCTTCACTACACACTGTGTCATATTCAGTGGAAGCGGGTTTTTGGTTTTCTCCTTGGGCGTGAACACCTTCATTGGGAGTAACTATTACTTCATATTAGGTATATCCCTCTCCTCCCTTTGGTTTCAGATCTAGTCCGGTTTTGTTTCAAGAATGATCCTTGAAAATGCAGTTTTCTACAATAGGGAATGTGATTCCGAGACGGAAGAGAGAATTTGCTACCCTTTTCCCCTCTTGAACCTTCTAGAAAATGCTGCCCCTTTCTCTTGAACTCTCTAAAAGTTTCCGCCCCTAGCTCTTCTTGGGCTGCACTTTGGGCTGCAATTTGAGCTATTTATGGGCTGCAATTTAGGGTTCTCTTGAACTGAAATGGGCCTCCTCTTTGCTGGGTCAAATTCACTTTCTTGCTAGGCTCTCTCTTTGGGTTCTTCCAAAGAGTGTAGCATGGGCTGCATGGGCCGAGTGAACCTCTCTTGTTCTCTCTGTTGGGCCATGGTTCTAGCTAGGCTAAATTACCTCAAATTTGGCTCTTTTCTTTTTGTTTTATATGTTCTTTCTCCTGAGTTGGTTTGCCCTAAATTATTTCCTGAAATTAAGCTGAAATGGGGTGAAACTCAAACAAACCATCATAAAAATTATGCATAAATCCTTTTAAATTATATGTAAATTATGTACTCATCAAATACCCCAACACTTAGGCTTTTTCTTGTCCTCAAGCAAAGACATTAGCCATAAACTGATCATCCCCCCTTTTATTCTCACCATTTACCGGATGAATTTTTAGGAGGGGAATGCATTGAGTGGTCGGGAAACTTTTGTAAGTATTCTGCTCCTATTCCTATAAACTACCATTTTACCATATGCATAAGAGCCAAGGAAAGGGAGAATATGAGATCCTTCAAGTTCCAGCTTTCACTCCCGTTCAATATGTAGATCAGCTCCTTGACCGCCAGAATTAACCATCACTTTGAACAAGGTTTCAAATCTGTAACTACACCTCATGAGTGATCAACTACATTTTGTCCTCTTGAACCTCAGTCATCACCAAATTTTCTTTCTTTCTTTAATTTTTTTTGGGTGTGAATGCATTTTATGCTCTATCTCACACTTTTTTCCTTTTTCTTTTGGTATGAGTGCATTTTATGCTCCATCTCACACTGGTCATAGGCTTGAGGCAGATAACAAGACTCATATTCCAAATTGTTAGTTTACTATTTAGCTCGGAATAGCGGAGTCAATTGGACTTTGTCCTTTTGTAGTTATTGAATCTCATGCATTAACAGTTTAGATGTGAACTAGCTCGACTGACCATTAATAATGAAATCATGTGCTTTCATACACATGAAGGTAGTTAGGGCTGGTCATGATGAAAGACATATTCAACCCCCTTAACCTCATGCATGTGCTAAGTTGAATCCTTTACAAGAATAAAAATTGATACATATGGTGGTCTCCCTCAACTCTTTATACTCCCTCTTTAAATTCACTTAATAAAAAGCATTGAACTTGGGGGATTTCAGTCTAATTGGTCATGTCATTGCCTGCATGTGTGTGTTGGGGTGATTGAGGTGCATGGTTCCAGCCTAACTCCCCCACACTTAAGATGAGCATTATCCTCAATGTTCCTAGTTTTAGAGAGCAACAATAAATCCAGCAATGAAGGTAATTGCATGGAGAGCAGTATCAAGTAAGGAGAGGGGTTTAGAGGACTTCTCTGAAGATTATTCTGAATTCTGAAATAGCTCTTTTGATGGGAAGCCTCTAACTGCTAAGAATCACACAAAACTAAAGAGAGAGATCAGTAACCTAATTCAATTGAAATCCTAAGAAACAACTAACTAAAATCAACTACTAAAACTAAGAAAAGCAGAAAGCAAGTAGGTCAATTTATGACTAAGCATCTGAATTGGGATGTCTCCCAACAGCCTCCTGTTCTCTTGGATTCACCACGGTGTTGCTTGGTAAAGTGCCCGGTGCTCTTGCAGAAATCATTTGCGCCAACTGCCCAACCTGATTTTACAAGTTCCTTATCGATGCTTCGTTATTCTGAAATCTTGTTTCAGCACTAGCTATGAACTTGGTCATCAGCTCCTCTAGGTTAGATTTCTTTTCCAGCTGATAGAAATTTTGGGGAAAGGGCTTCGGTGCATGCTGATTCTGCCATGATTGGTTCAGATGTCCTCTCCATCCCAGGTGAAAGGCATGATGGCACTGATATCCTTGCTGCCTTGGAAGGTTGCCGACAAAGTCTGAAGGGATGAGATATCCATCGCTTGGACGCCCAAATCTTGCGGAATAGAATGGGCGAATTTCAAAAATTTCTCTCCATCCTACTGGGAATCGTATTCCCTAGTTTAGAAAAATCATATTTTTCAATGATCAATATTGAACAAAGAACCAAACCAAATCAGTAGGAGAGCAATATACCTAATACGAAGAAATAATATCTCCCAATGAAGGTGCTCATGAAAGAATGGTAGGATCCATCGTATGTACGCCAAAAAGGTTGTGGAATGGGTGGGCGAATTTCAAAATTTTCCTACCTTCTTCCAATTGGGAATCATATTCCCTAAATTTAGAATACAATATTCAAGGATCCTACTTGAACCATAATTGAACCAGATCTGAACCAAAAGACAAGGAAGGAATTATACCTGATTCAGAGAAGCAGTATCTCCCAAAGTAGGTGTTCACGCCCAAAGAGGACACCAAGATCCGCTCCTGCTGAAGATGACACAGCTTTATGTGGAACGGAACCAGCAGAGTGCATCCTACAAATTGAATCCTTCGCAAGAATCCACTAGAAACTCTGAGCACCAAATCTTTTTAGTCTTTTCTGCAAAACTGATGTCAAGAATCGATTTCTTAATTTCTTTCTACTTCAAAGATTGAATCTTGAAAGAAAGAATGGCGGCGGCTGGAGGAGAACTCCTGAAGTGAAGATGGCTGGATTGCTTCTCTTCTCTCTGGAGTGTGTATGAGATCCAATCCCAATTAGCAGGATGATTTTCTTTTTACAAAACCCTAGGTTCAAAATCTGATTATGATCTCTTAGGGTTTCTCCTCTTTTCTTCTTGATTAAGAAACCTCCTAATTAGGAGTTATCCCAATCCAAATCAGTATTTGGATAGGGGATGATCTTAATCCTATCTGCAGATTAAGTTAGCTTACTCCTGATCTTATCAAGAGGTTACCAGATTCCAATCTAATTTGAATTTGGTCTCCCATAGTGGATAAGGTTAAAGGCCCAATCCTTTTGCTAACTTTAATCCCAGATTCGCCCCATAGATGGGTGATCATATCAGCCCAGCTCGAAATGGGCTTTTGGCCCATTAAGTTTTCAGTGCTTAACTAGTTTCCAATCTGCTACATAGTTGGGCTTTTTTGTATGGCGTGGGACCCAAGCATTGATCTACACACCAGCCACATGCGTTCGGCCCAGCCTTTATCACAAGGCCCGGCCAAATTCACTGAAAGCTCAGTGAACCCCTGAGCCCATCATATGGACCCTATGGGCCCAACACTTACATTAAGTGGTCCCTGGGCCAAGCCATCTTATAAAAACCCAGTGACTGTGGGCAGGTGCAAGATTAGCCCATTATGTACTATCCTAAATGGTCTTACACTTAACCTCTCAGCCCAAAATGATCAAGCACTGCCCGACAAGAGAGGACCTCTCCCTCGGCTGCAAGGAACAGTGTTGCACTCTCCACTCACATGGATCCCGGGAATTAAAACTATTTGCAAACATTTTGAAACCGTATATATATATATATATATGCAAATAATATATATAAATTTTGCAAAAACAAAATTCCAATGATTGAAATCAACTGCCGACAGTTTGGTTTCCATCAGAGAGAGTGCATTCCCGATCATTACCTTTGTCTGACAACGGGGCTGATCCTGTCACTATGATCACCCACTCAGATGAATTCTCAGACTGCCCCAACATGCCCAGGTTTTGACCCCCGCTAAGGATCTCACTGATTGGCATATCAAAGATAACCCGATCCAACACCTAGTGAAGTATCATAATCAAGTCTAGGGGTCAGGTGTAACTTTCCAGTTTTCCCCATCTGTCTCCAAGGTCCAGGGCAATACTGGAAATCTGGTCCGATTCAATGATTCGAGTAATACCATACTGCATGTGCCTTGGGTCTTAGCCTGGTGGCCGAGACAGGCCATCCCAACACTTGGCGGCACACCAGTATCAGCCTTGGCAGGATAAATCTCCCCAGACTTATCCAATGGCTGTGAACATTTAAAACTAACATGTGTCTCAATAAGTGTCCACTTTTAGGGTCTTACACAGAATTATACCAAACAACATGAATCAAACTTGCACTTTATTTATTTACACTAAATATCAAAAGTACATCAAATCGGATTGAAGCTAAGGGCACACAAAATTGTCTAACAGCTCCCACTTGCACTTAGGTCCAATCTAGTACAAGTCGGAGTCCCATACTTTCTACGTGTTTCTCAAACACCTTCTATGTCAGTGGCTTAGTCAATGGGTTTACCACATTATCCACTGATGCTACCTTCTGAATTAGGACGTTGCCTCTACCAACGATGTCCCGTAGTACGTGGTACTTCATCTCGATGTGCTTTGACTTCGAGTGGGTCCGAGGCTCTTTAGCCTGGGCGATCGCTCCATTGTTGTCACACAACAACGGGATGGGTGATGTGCTGGACGGAATCACTTCCAATTCATGTCTGAATTTCTTCATCCACACGGCTTCCTTGGCAGCTTCACTTGCGGCAATGTACTCGGCCTCGGTTGTGGAATCTGTAGTGGACCCCTATTTACTGCTTTTCCAGCAAATAGCACACGATCATATTGTGAAAACATACCCAGATGTAGACTTTCTATCATCCAGATCCGACTGGAAATCGGCATCAGTATACCCTAGAACTTGTAGTGAACTACCATCGGATACCAGAAAAAACTCTATTGTCCTTTGAAGGTATTTGAGTATGTTCTTTATAGCAGTCCAATGCTTCTGCCCTGGGTTGGCCTGGAATCTGCTTACCACACTCACCGCCTGAGCAATGTCCAGGTGAGTGCACAGCATGGCATACATGATGCACCCTACAGCTGAGGCATAGGGAACATCTCTCATGCCCTCAATCTCCTCAGAAGTCTTGGGAGACATCTTCTTGGAGAGAGTGACTCCGTTCTTGAAAGGAACGTGTCCTTTCTTGGAGTTCTCCATGCTGTATCTTTTGACAATTTTGTCAATGTAAGCAGCCTGGGATAATCCAATTATCTGCTTCGATCAATCTCTATAGAGTCGAAGACCCAGTATATATGAAGCTTCTCCAAGATCTTTCATGGAGAACTGCTGCGATAGCCATACCTTGACCGAAGTCAACATTCCTACATCATTCCCAATGAGTAGGATAGCATCCACGTACAACACCAAAAAGGTGATCTTATCCCCACTGGACTTCCTGTAAACACAGGGCTCACCGGATTCTACTCAAAGTCAAACGTTTTGACGACAAAATCAAAACGGATGTTCTAACTCCTAGAAGCCTGCTTAAGTCCATATATGGATCTATTAAGTTTACATACCATGTGTTCCTGACCAGCAGCAATGAAGCCTTACGGCAGCTGCATGTAGATATCGTCACTAAGATCTCCATTCAGGAACATGGTTTTGACATCCATCTGCCAAATCTCGTAGTCATGGTATGCTGCTATAGCTAGCAGGATCCTAATGGATTTAAGCATGGCCACAGGTGAAAAGGTTTCCTCATAATCGATGCTTTCTTTCTGAGTAAACCCTTTCGCCACCAAATGAGCTTTGTAGGTCTCAATCCTGCCATCGGGGCCCTTCTTTCTCTTGTAGATGCACTTACAACCAATTGCTTTTACCCCTGAAGGCGGATCTACTAGAGTCCAGACTCCATTGGCCTCCATCGAGTCCATCTCAGCTCTCATGGCCTCCACCCACTTCTGGGAATCAATGTCTAACATAGCTTCCGTGTAAGTTACGGGATCCTCCTCACTAGTCAAGGCTTCCACCAGGTAACTATCCTGGTCATAACCATATCGGACTAGTGGTCTGGATACTCGAGTGGATCTTCTAGGTTGATCACTACCTGGAACTTGTAGGACATCTCCCACTGCTCCTGAGCTCTCCTCATCAAGAACTATTTCCTGACGATGGGTGTCCAGGATGTATTCGGTTTCTAAGAATTGGGCGTTTCGACTGCAGAACACTTTCTGCTCACTTGGGTCATAGAATAGATAACCCACCAAATCTTTTGGGTAGCCTATAAATAGGCAACGGCTGTTTTTGAATTCCAACTTGTCCACACTTGTTCTTTTAACGTCTGCAGGACAACCCCAAATCTTCAAGTGTCTTACACTTGGCTTCCTTCCAGTCCATAGTTCATATGGAGTTTTCGAAACCGATTTGGTTGGAACCCGATTCAGCACATAGATAACAATCTCCAATGCATATCCCCAAAAGGATGTGGGTAATTCTGAGCGTACGAGAAGTGACCGGACCATGTCCAATAAGGTCCTATTCCTCCTCTCTGAAACACCATTGAGTTGAGGTGTAGCAGGAGGAGCTAATTGTGACATTATCCCGTTGACCTTTAAGTAGTCCCTGAATTTGTCAGAGAGATACTCGCCACCTCGATCCGATCGAAGGGCCTTAATTTCTCTCCCTAACTGTTTCTCAACTTCCTGTCTGAACTCTTTGAACTTTTCAAAGGATTCAGACTTGTGTCTCATTAGGTACACGTAACCATATCGTGAAAAATCATCTGCAAAGGTGATGAAATACATGTGTTGATTCCGTGTCCTAACACTTAGGGGACCACATACATCAGTATGTATCTGGTCAAGTTTGCCTACACGTCTTTCATGCTTACCGTCAAATGGCCATTTAGTCATCTTACATTGGAGGCAAGGCTCACAAGTGGAAAGATTTTCTACGGTTAGAAAATCCAAAGGATCATCCTTTACCAGCCTTGTGATTCGGTTAACACTGATATGGCCAAGTCCGTAATGCCAGAGGCACGTGGGATTTATTGTATCAAGAGTCCTTTTCTTGGGTTTTTCGACTGACGTAGTTTCGGTTAAGTTAATTTCCAGAGAAGGATGTAGAACATAGAGACCGTTCTCCAGTTCCCCGCATGTGATGAATCTGTTATTCCGTTTAACAGTAATCATATTACTAAAATAAACAATATATCCATCAGCACACAGTTTAGAAACAGAAATTAAATTTCTTCTCAAGTTCTGTACATAAAGACAATCTTTAAGTACAAGCACTCCTTCTCTAAAGACTAATTCTATGGTTCCTATTACCGCAGTTACAACACATGCAGTCATTCCCATGAATAGTGTCACTTCGCCTTCACTCAATCTTCTGCTAACTTTGAACCCCTGCAGTGAGTTAAACGCATGAGTTGAAGCCCCAGAGTCAACACACCAGAACACAGAAGTAACTAACATATTAGTTTCTTTGACACAAGTTTCAACGTTACCTTTCTTAGATTCCAGGTAGGCAGGATAGTTCCTCTTCCAGTGGCCGATCTGCTTGCAGAAGTGACAGACATCATGTTCCTTGTTCTTCTTCTTCTTCTTGGGCTTGGTAGCTTTCTTTTGGGGCTTCTTTGCCTCTCTCTTTTTCTTGCCCGATTTGTTAGCTTCAGTAAGCGTAACCACAAGCTCATCCTTCTTAAGTAGATCCTCGGCCCTCTGGAACATATTGCTGAGTTCCTGGATGCTGACATTCAGCTTGTTCATGTTGTAGTTCATTGTAAATGCATTGAAGGAAGAAGGCAAAGAATTTAGGATGGCATCCACTTGGGTGCCAAGATCTAGCCCGGATCCATGGGCTTCGAGTTCGTTAATGTAGCCCATCATCCAAAGACAATGGTCATGAACTTTCTGCCCTTTGGACATCTACGTAGTCATGAACAGTTTCAGGACCTTCTATTGAGTAGAATGATTATTTTCTTCATACATTGTCTTTAGACTGTGCAATATGTCCTTGGCAAGTTCGATCTGATCGAACTACCTCTGTATTGAGTTGTCTAGTGAGGCAATGACAAAGCAACGGGCTAAGGAGTTTTTATCCTCCCAATCTTGGTAGTCCCTCCTACGGGCCTCAGAAGCCCTATCACCCGGACGTTCCGGGGCAGGATTTTTCACCACCTTATCTAACTTTTCGGAACTTAGGACCAGCATAAGAATTTTGTACCAGTCGGCATAATTTGGGCCCTTAAGCATGTTATCGTCTAAAACCTTTGCGACTTGACCATTTGCCATTTTCTGATAAAACAGAAAAGGCGTTAGTCCACAACCTTAGTTTGATTCATGTTACCTACATAGATATGGTTTTTAATCTATGTTCCATTCTCATTTGTTCATCTCTGAGATTTCCCTCCTTTCTCAGTGATGGAGACGGCGAAATGTCTCTGAAAATGTGGGAAATCACATAGGGTGCATGGGGCCAACTGTTTCAGCTGCAAAACCCTACCACCTTTCTGTAATTGATCATATCCACTCATCATATGAGTTTTCCCTTTGGCCTCTGTCAGACAAGGTTCAAAGCCGTTTTCAGGTAAACCTTTCTGTCCAGTGAGTGCTCACCCATCATATTCAGGTTATGCCAAGGTACCATGAGAGAGTTCCCATTTTCTGTTGAAGCCCCTCCCACATCGGTCTATGACGCCCCTATCATCTTATGAAACACTCTGACAGATCCAACAGCAAATGGATAGCCCAATTTTATGGTGCGTTTTCTCATTATTGAAGGACCCATCATTGTGCTAATGACGGAAGGCCTTTAGAGAGTTTATCATATTGATCTCCCTATCACATGCACTCATATTTGCTGGAGGGAACAAAAATTACGCCCTAATTCTAATTTTAGGTCAAACCAGAGTGGCTCCCACTGACTTTCATAAAGTCAGATTTCTGGTGGGCCTTAATCGGCTAGGGTTTTCGTACGCATCCCTTTTCAGGGTTGTGGGGTCCACCAAGTAAGGAGGGGTCATCCAATGACCTTATGGGACACCATGGCAATGATGTGCATTCAGCCATGGTGTGCGTAAGAGCCACTAACGAGTCATCATGGTCCAAGTGCTTATGGTCCATGGTCGCAGCACATCCAACATCCAAACATCACATGTAAAGGAAGAATTGATCCAATTAATTAACTGTTGTAAAGCCCATTGAACAGCCCATTTAAAATCCATAACATTAACAATTAATGTCGACTAGGTATATGGGCTGAATCGTAGTTAGCAGTTCGGCCCATAAAACTTTTCTCACAAGAGTGGGCTTTTGTAGTTTTAACCATTTAAAACTGGGCTTTACAGGTGGGCCGAATTAATCCCTGTAATTGAACGTCAGATTTGGAACAGAAAGTGTGAGAAAAATTGGACTGAAAACAGTCCCCTTCGAACCCTAGATTCGGTTCAAACAGTTTTGGTCCAATCTAGTCCGAAATTGTCCGAAACTGATTTTCAATTCAAGAGTTAATTCATGAAAGATCTGAAATTAATAACTTTAATTTTAGACAATCACAAATGAAATATGGACTGTTTGCACCACTTGCAAAACAGAGATTAATCACTAGGGTTGCAGTTTCACAAACTGCAAATCGCAAAAAGCGATTTCTCCATCTGCAAATCTCCAGCGTCGCTTTCTTCTTCCATTTCTTCAACCAAGAAAATAAAAATTACAGAAATCCTATTTCTATTAATTAATTACATTCTTGATCAAATCCTATACATTCAGTCTAGAAAATAAAAAAAGTTATTTACAGACCGAGTTGAATGAATAATAATAAAAAAAGGGTGCGCAGACCATCTGCACCAAATCTGCACTGCGATCTCCAGGTTTGAACAGTCCATTAAATCAAAATAAATAAAGAATAGTTCTAAATAAATTTCGGATTTAATAGAAATTAATTTCAGATCAATCGCCCTTAACAAGAAATAATTTCTTGAAAAAAAAAGAAAATAATCTGTGCAAATCTTGGCAGAACATCTTCTATCCATCTGCGCAGGTTCAGATATGATTTTCTTTTGGTTCAAGATTCGAACCTGGCTTCGATACCACTGAAAGAATGGTAGGATCCATCGTATGGACGCCAAAAAGGTTGCACAATGGGTGGGCGAATTTCAAAATTTTCCTACCTTCTTCCAACTAGGAATCATATTCCCTAAATTTAGAATACAATATTCAAGGATCCTACTTGAACCATAATTGAACCAAATTTGAACCAAAAGACAAGGAGGGAATTATACCGGATCTAGAGAAGCAGTATCTCCCAAAGTTGGAGTTCACACCCAAAGAGGACACCAAGATCCGCTCTTGCTGAAGATGACACAGTTGTATGTGGAACGGAACTAGCAGAATGCGTCCTACACACTGAATCCTTCGCAAGAATCCACTGGAAACTCTGAGCACCAAATCTTTTTAGTCTTTTTTGCAAAACTGATGTCAAGAACCGATTTCTAGATTTCTTTCTACTTCAAAGATTGGATCTTGAAAGAAAGAATGGCGGCGGGTGGAGGAGAACTCCTGAAGTGAAGACGGCTAGATTGCTTCTCTTCTCTCTAGAGTGTGTATGAGATCCAATCCCAATTTGCAGGATGATTTTCTTTTCACAAAACCCTTGGTTCAAAATCTGATTATGATCTCTTAGTTTTCTCCTCTTTTCTTCTTGATTAAGAAACCTCCTAATTAGGAGTTATCCCAATCCAAACCAGTATTTGGATAGGGGTTGATCTTAATTCTATCTGCAGATTAAGTTAGCTTACTCTTGATCTTATCAAGAGGTTACCAGATTCAAATCTGATTTGAATTTCGTCTCCCAGAGTGGATAAGGTTAAAGGCCCAATCCTTTTGCTAACTTTAATCCCAGATTCGCCCCATAGAAGGGTGATCATATCAGCCCAGCTCGAAATGGGCTTTTGGCCCATTAAGTGTTCAGTACTTAACTAGTTTCCAATCTGCTGCCCAGTTGGGCTTCTTTGTATGGCGTGGGACCCAAGCATTGATCTACACACCATCCACATGGGTTCACCCAGCCTTTATCACAAGGCCCAGCCGAATTCACTGAAAAGCTCAGTGAACCCCTGATCCCATCATATGGACCCTATGGGCCCAACACTTACATTAAGTGGTCCCTGGGCCAAGCCATCTTATAAAAACCCAGTGACTGTGGGCAGGTGCAAGATTAGCCCATCAGATACTATCCTAAATGGTCTTACACTTAACCTCTCGGCCCATAATGATCAAGCACTGCCCGACAAGAGAGGACCTTTCCCTCGGCTGCAAGGAATAGTGCTGCACTCTCCACTCACATGGATCTCGGGAATTAAAACCATTTGCAAACAATTTGAAACCATATATATATATATATATATATATATATATATATATATAATATTTAAATTTTGCAAAAACAAAATTCCAACGATTGAAATCAACTGCCGGCAGTTTGGTTTCCATCAGAGAGAGTGCATTCTCGATCATTACCTTTGTCCAACATGCCCAGGTTTTGAGCCCCGCTAAGGATCTCATTGATTGGCATATCAAAAACAGCCCGATCCGACACCTAGTATAGTATCATAATTGAGTCTAGGGGTTAGGTGTAACTTTCCAGTTTTCCCCATCTGTCTCCAAGGTCCAGGGCAATACTGGAAATCTGGTCTGGTTCAAGGATTCAAGTAATCCCATACTGCATGTGCCTTGGGTCTTACCCTGGTGGCCGAGACAGGCCATCCCAACACTTGGCGACACACTAGTATCAGCCTTGGCAGGACAAATCTCCCCAGACTTATCCAATGGCTGTGAACATTTAAAACTAACACGTGTCTCAATAAGTGTCCAGTTTTAGGGTCTTACACAGAATTAAAACAAACAACATGAATCAATCATGCATTTTATTTATTTACACTAAATATCAAAAGTACATCAAATCAGATTGAAGCTAAGGGCATACAAAACTATTTAACAGTCCACGCCCAAGGAAGGAACCAAAAACTGCTTCCACTGAAGATGGCGCAGTGCAGGATGGAGCAGAGTCAGCAGTGTTCTTCCCAAGAACCTATTCCTTCGCAATAATCAGTAGGATGGCACGTGATAACAGCTTCCTATCAGTCCCTTCACAAGAAACTGATATCAAGATCCAATCTTGACTTCTCCCACCTAACTGGAGATTGAACTGGTAGGTGAGGGGGAGATAGGAAGGAGGCGGCAAGAAAAAATTTTGTATGGTTGCTAGATTCTTTCTTCTATGATTTCTACTCTGAAGAGGATGTGAATATGTATCTACTAAAGGCTGCCACCCCCTCCTTCTTTTATAACCTTAAAGGGATCAGCTCCTAATCCCATTAGGAGTTGCTGATCCAAATCATATTTGGATCAGAATTCCCTTTAAGTGATAAGGCTAAACCCTTATCTCATCTGTAGATTAGATCAGCCTTCTCCTAATCTCATTAGGAGGTTTCCAGATCTGAATCACATTTAGATCTGGACTCTTTGAGTGGATAGGGTTAAGACCCAATCCTATCTGCTAATTTAATCTCAGAATTCGCCCCTTATTTAACTAATCAAATCAGCCCAGTTCGAAGTGGACATTAGGCCCAATAAGGTTATGTGCTTACTTAGCCTTCCAAACTACAGCCCAGTTTGGCTTCCTTGTATGGCTTGGGACCCAAACATTGATTTACACATCAGCCACAAGGGTTCAGCCCAGCCTTTGTTACAAGGCCTGGCCGAATACACTGTTATGGACAGTGCACCCCCTGAAACCCATCACATGGGCTCTATGGGCCCAACACTGACCCTAAGTGGTCCCTGGGCCAAGCCACCTTATAACACCCAGAGACTGTGGGCAGATGCAAGATTAGCCCATCAGATATTACCCTCAATAGTCTTACACTTAACCTCTCAGCCCATAATGATCAAACACTGCCCGACAAGAGAGGACCTCTGCCTCGGCTGCAAGGAACAGTGCTGCACTCTCCTCTCACATGGATCTCGGGAATTAAAACCTTTTGCAAACATTTTAGAAACCGTAATATATATACTTTTATATCTCATAAAATGTATTTTGCAAAACAAATTTCAACGATTGAAATCGGCTGTCGACAGTCTTGGTTTCCATCAAAGAGAGTGCATCCCTGATCATTACCTTTGTCCAACAAAGGGGCTGATCCTGTCACTATGATCACCCACTCAGATGAATTCTCAGACTGTCCCAACATACCCAAGTTTTGACCCCGCTAAGAATCTCACTGATTGGCATATCAAAGACAGCCCAATCCGACACCTAGAGCTGTATCATAATCTAGTCTAGGGGTCAAGTGTAACTTTCCAGTTTTGCCCATCAATCTCCAAGGTCCAGGGCAATGCTGGAAATCTGGTCCGGTTCGAAGGTTCAATTAATCCTACACTGCATGTACCTCGGGTGTCACCCAAGTGGTAGAGACAGGCCACCCCAACCGACTTGGCGGCACATCAGTGTCAGCCTTGTCAAGATAGGTCTCCCCAAACCGACCCACTAGCTGTGAACGTTCTAAACCAACACAAGTCTCATAAGTGTCCGGTTAAAGGGTATTACACAGAAACACACCATAGGAATATGAATCAAATATGTACTTTATTCATTTACAATAAATGTCATAAGTACATCAAACTGATTGGAGCTAAGGGCATACAAAACTGTCTAACAGATCCCACTTGCACTTAGGTCCAATCTGGAATAAGCCGGAGTCCCATACTTTCCATGTGTTTATCAAACACTTTTTGTGTGAGTGGCTTAGTCAATGGGTCTGCAACATTCTCCGCTAAAGCTACCTTCTGAATCAGGACGTCCCCTCTACAAACAATCTCCCGTAGTACGTGGTACTTTCTCTCGATGTGCTTGGATTTCGAGTGGGCTTGTGGCTCCTTTGCCTAAGCAATGGCCCCATTGTTGTCGCACAGCAACGGGATGGATGATGTGCTGGATGGAACAACTCTCGACTCTTGGATGAACTTCTTCACCCACAGAGCTTCCTTGGTAGCCTCACTTGCAGCAATGTATTCGGCTTCGGTTGTGGAATCCGCTGTGGGCCCCTGTTTGCTGCTTTTCTAGCGAACAACACACGATCCTATCGTGAATATGTAACCAGATGTAGACTTTCTATCATCTGGATCCGACTGGAAATCGGCATCAGTATACCCTTGGATCTGTAGTGATGCACCATCGAATACTAGACAAAACTCTTTTGTCCTGCGAAGGTACTTAAGTATGCATTTCACAGCGGTCCAATGCTCCTGCCCTGGGTTGGCTTGAAATCTGCTTACTATACTCACCGCGTGAGCAATATCGGGGCGAGTGCACAGCATGGCATACTTGATGCTCCCCATGGCAGAGAGAGCAACTCCATGCATGAAATGAACGTTTCCCTTCTTGGAGTTTTCCATGTTGTAATGGGGTGAAACTCAAACAAACCGTCATAAAAATCATGCATAAATCCTTATAAATTGTATGTAAATTATGTACTCATCAAACTGCTTTAGCCCAATTCAGCATAAATGCTATATGGGCCAAACTGCTCCCTACAATTCAGCCCATATACCTTGATAATATTAATTGTTAATATTATGGAATTAAATGAGATTTATTTATGGGTTTTACAGTTATTTAATTGATTGGATCAAATATGGATATCATGCATGAGATGTACGGATGCGAGATTTGCTACGTCCATGGGCCATAAGCACTTGGCCCATGCTGATTTGATAGTGGCTCTTTCGCACACCATGGCTGAATGTACATCATTGCCATTGTGTCCTTAACATCATTGGATGATTTCCCCGTGTGATGGGCCCCAAATTAGCTTCCTCCCCCAGAGGAACCGTGCGGAACCCTAGCCGTTTAGGGCCCATCTAAATCTAGCTTTATGAAAGTTAGTGGGAGCCACTTTGGTTTGACCTAAATAAAACTAGGGTGTAATTATTCGTTCCCTCCTAAAAATATAAGTGCAAGTGATAGGGAGATTCATATGATGAACTCTCTAAAGGTCTTCCATCATTAGCATGAAGATGGGTCCTTTAGTAGTGAGGAAATGCACTATAAAATTGGGCTATCCATTTGTTGCTGGATCTGTTGGATTGTTTCATAAGATGATAGGGGTGTCATAGACCGATGTGGGAGGGGCCTATCCTAAAATGGAAGACTCACTCACGGTACCTTGGAGTTTATGAATATGATGGGTAAGCACTTACTGGATAGAAAGGTTTAACCTAAAATGGCAATATACCTCCTCTGACAGAGGCCAAAAGGAAAGCTCATCAAATGAGTGGATATGATCCTTCACAGAAGGTGGTGGGGTTATGCAGCTGAAATAGTTGGCTCCATGCACTGTATATGGTTCCCCACATTTCCAGAGACATAGTTCGCAGTCTCCGTCACTAAGATAGGAGGGAAATCTCAAAGATGAATAAATGGAAATGGAACATAGATTAAAAGTCATATCTATGTAAAAAACATGAACCAATTATGGTTGTAGACTAATAATCTACCTTACCTTTTATCAGAAATGGCAAACAGACAATTCGCCAAGCTATTGGACGATAATAAACTTAAGGGCCCAAATTATGCTGACTGCTCTAGATCGTTCGGGTGATAGAGCTTCTGAGCCACGTAGGAAGCAATATCAAGAATGGGAAGATAAGAATTCTCTTGCCCGATGCTACATCATATCCTCCCTCGATAATCCGAAATAGAGACAATTCGATCAGATCTAAGTGTCAATGATATCTTGGATAGTCTGAGGACAATGATCGAGAGTTGTTCATGAAACTGTTCATGACCGCAAAAATGATCGAGAGCCAGATGGTTCATGACCATTGTCTCAAGATGATAGGTTACATTAATGAACTAGAGGCACTTGGGTCAGGGCTAAATCATATCACCAAGGTTGATGCCATCCTAAATTACTTGCCTCCCTCCTTCAATCAGTTTATCATGAATTACAACATGAATAAGCTAAATGTTAGCCTTCAAGAACTCAGCAATATGTTGTAGAAGGTTGAAGAACTGATCAAGAAGGATAAACCGATAGCCATGCTTGTTGAAGGTGGCAATTTTGCTAAGAAGAAGAGGAGGGCAAAGAAAAAGCCTTAGAAGAAGACTAGCAAACTGAAAAAGCAAAAGAAGGACAAACATCGAATTTCTATCACTTTTGCAAGTAGACCGGCCACTGCAAGAGGAATTGTCCCCAATATCTGGAAGACTAAGAAGCAAGGTAATTTCAAATCTTTTATCATAGAGACCAATTTGTTGGTCAATTTTGCTTCCTGGTGTATTGACACCGGGGCTTAAACTCATGCGTGTAACTCAATGTAGGGGTGTGATGGAGAAGTGACGCTCTAGTTGGGGACTTCTACAACAGTTGCAGCTACAACCATAGGAATTGTAGAACTAGTTTCAACAGAAGGAACAATTGTACTTAAAGATTGTCTTTTCATACCTAATTTAAGAAGAAATTTGATTTCTGTCTCAAAATTGTATTTGGATGGTAATTCTATCTTATTTAGTAATGTGATTACTATTAAATGGAATAACAAATTCCTCACATACGGAGAACTTGAGGACGGTCTCTATGTTCTCCATCCTCCTCTGGAAACAAACCTTATTGAAACTACGTCAGAAATAATCCCCAAGAAGAGAACTCGTGATACAGTTAATTCCACATGCCTATGGCATTACCGACTTGGCCACATCAACATAGATCGTATCACAAGGTTGGTAAAGGATGGTCCTTTGGATTTTCTAACTATAGAAGATTTTCCAACCTGTGAACCTTGCCTTCAGGGTAAGATGATGAAGCGGCCATTTACAGGAAAGCCTGAAAGATCTACAGGCACACTTGACCTGATACATACTGATGTATGTGGTCCCTTGAATGTTTGGACATGTAACCAGCATGTTTATTTCAGAACCTTTACCGATGACTATTCTCGGTATGGTTACATGTATCTAATGAGACATAAGTCTAAATCCTTTGAAAAGTTCAAAGAGTTCAGACAAGAAGTCGAGAAACAGTTAGGGAGAGAAGTTAAGACCATTCGATTAGATTGAGGCGGTGAGTATCTCTCTAACGAATTCAGGGATTACTTAAAGGAAAATGGGATGGTATCACAACTAGCTCCTCCTGCTACACCACAATTAAATGGTGTGTCAGAGAGGAGAAATCGGACTTTATTAGATATGTTCTGATCAATTCTTGTCCACTTAGAGTTACCTACATCCTTTTGGGGTTTTGCATTAGAGATTGTGATTTACGTGCTAAACCGGGTTCCAACCAAATACGTTCCAAAGACTCCATATGAGTTATGGACCGGTAAGAAACCAAGTGTAAGAAACTTGAAGATTTGAGGTTGTTTAGCACATGTTAAAAGAACAAGTGCTGACAAATTGGAATCCAAGACCAACGGTTGCCTATTTGTAGGTTACCCCAAAGGCTCTATAGGTTACTTGTTCTATGATCCAAAAGAGCAAAAGGTGTTTTGTAGTCAAGATGCCCACTTCCTAGAGGAATATTACATCCTGGATAATCATCATTAGGAAGTTGTTCTTGATGAGGAGAGCCCAGGGGTAGTGGTAGATGTCCCACCAGCTCTAGAAAATAATCAACCTAGAAGATCTACTTTGGTTTCCAGGCCACCAGTTCGTTACGACTATGACCAAGAAAGTTACTTGGTGGAAGCCACGACCAGTGAGGAGAATCCTGTGACTTATTCGAAAACTATGTTGGATATAGATTCCTTGAAGTGGTTAGATGCAATGAGAGCTGAGATGGACTCAATGGAAACCAATGGAGTCTGGAATCTAGTAGATCCGCCCCCTAGGGTAAAGGCAATTGGTTGCAAATGGATCTATACGAGGAAGAAGGGCCCTGATGGTAAAGTTGAGACCTACAAGGCTCGTCTTGTGGCAAAATGGTACACTCAAAAAGAGGGAATCGATGATGAGGAAACCTTTTCCCCTGTGGCCATCCTTAAATCCATTAGGATCCTACTAGCTGTAGTAGCATACCATGACTACAAGATTTGGCAAATGGATGTCAAAACCGCATTCCTAAATGGAGATCTTACTGAAGATATCTACATCCAGCAACCACAAGGTTTCATAGCTGCAGGTCAGGAACACATGGTATGTAAACTCAACTGATCCATATATGGACTTAAGCAAGCTTCTAGGAGATGAAACATCTGGTTTGACTCGACCATCAAACAGTTTGACTTTGAGCAAAATCCGGATGAACCTTGTGTTTATAGGAAGATAGTGGGAGATAATGTTACGTTCTTAGTTCTGTATGTAAATGACATTCTACTCATTGGGAATGATGTAGGAAGTTACTCATTGGAGAAGCCTCCTATATATTGGGTCTTCAACTCTATAGAGATAGATCGAAGAGGATAAAAGGATTACCCCAGTCTGCTTACATTAACAAGATTGTCAAAAGATACAGTATGGAGAACTCCAAGAAAGGAAATGTTCCTTTTAGACACAGGGTCATTCTCTCTAAGGGCATGTCTCCCAAGACTCCTGAAGAGATTGAGGGCATGAAAGAGATTCCCTATGCCTCAGCCGTAGGGAGCATCATGTACACCATGTTGTGCACTCATCCTAACATTTCTCAGGCAGTGAGTGTGGTAAGAAGATACCAATCTAACCCAGGGCATGAGCATTGGACCATGATAAAAAACATACTAAAATACCTTCCAAGGACAAAAGAGTTTTGTCTGGTATTCGATGATAGTTCACTATAGATCCAGGGGTATACTGATGTCGATTTCCAATCAGATCCAGATGATAGAAAGTCTACATCTTGTTATATCTTCACGATAAGATCGTGTGCTCTTATTTGGAAAAGAAGAAAACAGGGGTCCACAACAGATTCCACAACCGAGGCTGAGTACATTGCCGTAATTGAAGCTGCCAAGGAAGTCATTTTGATGAAGAAGTTCATTCAGGAATTGGGAGTAGCTCCATCCAGCACATCACCCATTCCATTGTTGTGTGACAACATTGGAGCCATTGCTCAGGCTAAGGAGCCACGAGCCCACTCGAAGTCAAAGCACATCGAGAGGAAGTACCTTGTACTACGAGAGATAGTTGGAAAAGGGGACCCATTAAGAAGGTAGCATCAACAGAAAATGTAGGAGACCCATTAACTAAGCCACTGACACAGAAAGTGTTTGAGAAACACGTGGAAAGTATGGGACTCCGACTTTTACCAGATTGGACCTAAGTGCAAGTGGGAGCTGTTAGACAGCGTATGCCCTTAGCTCCAATTATATTGATGTACTTCATGACATTTATTGTAAATGAATAAAAGTACATAATTGATTCATGTGTTTTGTTATGTTTCTATATAATACCCTTAAACTGGACACCTATGAGACTCATGTTAGTTTAGAATCTTCACAGCCATTGGATAGATCTAGGGAGATATATCCTGCCAAGGCTGACACTGATGTGCCACCAAGTTGGTTGGGGTGGTCTGTCTCAGATGCGAGGGTGAGACCTGAGGTACATGCAATGTGGGTTTTCTTAAAAACTCTAAACCGGACCGAAATTCTAGTATTGTCCTAGACCTTAGAGATAGATGGGCAAAATTGGAATGTTACACCTGACCCCTAGACTTGATTATGATACTGCACTAGGTGTCAGATTGGGCTGTCTTTGATATGCCAATCAATGAGATTCTTAGAGAGGTCAAAACCTGGGTATGTTGGGACAGTCCAAGAATTCATCTGAATGGGTAGTCATAGTGACAGGATCAGCCCCTTTGTTGGAGAAAGTGAATTGTCGGGGATGCACTCTCTCTGATGGAAACCTAAATTGCCGGCAGTTGATTTCAAGTGTTGAAATTTGTTTTTTGCAAAATATATTTATATATAAAGTGTGCGGCACTGTTCCTTGCAGCCGAGGGAGAGGTCCTCTCTTATCGGGCAGTGTTTGATCATTATGGGCTGAGAGGTTAAGTGTAAGACCATTGAGGGTAATACCTGATGGGCTAATCTTGCATCTACCCACAATCCTTGGATTTTCATAAGGTGGCTGGACCCAAGGACAATTTAGTGTAAATGTTGGGTCCACTAAGAGTCCATGGTGATGGACTCAAGGGTTCGTTGTCTCCTACAGTGAATTCGGCTAGTCCTTGTAACAAAGGCTAGGTTGAACCCATGTGGCTGATGTGTAGATCGATGTAAGGGTCCCATGCCATACAAAGAGTGCCAACTAGGCAACAGGTTAAAGGTGTAAGTGAGCACATAGGCTTAATGGGCTAAAGCCCAATTCAAACTGGATTTAAATTGGTTAATTAAAAGGAGGCAAGAATTGATTTATAATCATATTAGGATTAGCTGAAAGGATAAGATAAGTCTTATCCATTTAAGAGTTCAGATCCAAATATCAAATTTGGATCAAGAAACTCTCTGCTAATTAGATTAGGAGGCTAATCCAAAAAAGACTATAAATAGGGGGTGAATTCCTCAGTTTTAAACATAGCAATATGTAGAATTCTTTCCTTGTTCTTGCTATCCCTACCCAGTTCGATCTCCACCTATCAAGAAGAGTCCTTGATATTGTTTCTTGGCTGAAGAAACAATCTGAAGTTGTACTCACCAACCCTTTACTCCATTCTTGCTAAAGAGCCATCCTGCTGATCCTGCTTCACTACACACTGTGTCATGTTCAGTGAAAGCGGGTTTTTGGTTTTCTCCTTGGGCATGAATACCTTCATTAGGAGTTATTGTTACTTCGTATCAGGTATATCCCTTTCCTCCCTTTGGTTTCAGATTTGATCCTGTTTTGTTTCAAGAATGATCCTTGAAAATGCAGTTTTCTAAAATAGGGAATGTGGTTCCTAGATGGGAGAGAATTTTTTTGAAATTTTGCCCAACCTTCCTGCAAGGTTCGATCATCCATATGATGGATCTCTCATCCCTTTACTAACTTCTTAGATTGTTGACGTTCCAAGCATGGGGCACCTGCATCCCTTCCAACATCTAGAGCTCGTACTCCCCTTCAACGAATACTCGTCTCACTGTACAGACCCTCCCAGTTCGGTCCAACCTTACCCATGCCGGGCTCAAGTACCATCACTTTCTAGAGCACAAGTTGTCAACTTGGAATTGGCATTGCTTAACTTGAGCATTGTAGTATCAAGCTACCCACTGCTTGTAGGCCACAATCCGGATGTAGGCCAAGTCGTATACCTCTTCAACCAAGTCGAGGTTCACGCGCAGCTCGTTGTCATTGGCTTACTCATCGTATGCCTCTAGCCACAAGGTCAGTACTTCAATCTCAGTTGGGATGACGACCTCCATACCATAGGTCAAGTTGAATGGCGTCTCACTTGCTACAATCTTGATGGTGGTCCTGTAGGCCCATATGACACTGGATAGCTCGTCAACCCACAAACCCTTGGGACATACTTGGCGAGCTTTTAGTCTATGGAGAATTGACCTGTTCGTCACCTCGGCCTGTCCGTTTGCTTGGGGATGTGCCACCAACGTGAAGTTCTGTTGAATCCCCATCTCGGCGCACCAGCTTTAGAACTTCATATCTTTGAACTACTTCTCGTTGTCTAAGATCAACACTTTATGCAGTTCGAATCGATAGACTATGTTTCTCCAGAAGAAGTTCTAAACATTCTGAGCAGTGATCGTTACCAAGGGCTTGGCCTCCACCCACTTCGTAAAATAGTCAACCGCCATGACTAGGAATCTTCTCTACACGGTTGCAGGTGGGAACGAACCAAGGATATCTATCCCCCACCCACTTCATAAAATATTCAATCGCCATGAAGGATGTTGGCGTGCCTTTGGCTGTTGTCACACTTCTTGATGAGCTCATGTGCATCCATTTTCATAGTAGGCTAGTAGTATCCTTGCCTTAGTGCTTTTTGGGTGACCGCCCTGCCCCCAAGTGTCCTCCACAGAGACCTTCATGGATCTCGTGTAGCACCCAGCCTACTTCTAAATGTCGTAAGCAACGTAGGTTGGGGTGCGTAAAGGATCTCCTATACAGCTGCCCGTCAATGATAACATACTAGGCTAACTGACGCTCTACCCTCCGAGCTGCATTACGTTACGCTGGTAGGGTACCGTGGAGCATGTAGTCAACAAGTGGGTCAATCCAACTTAGTTATGCTTGCAACACGGGAGAAACCTCCTCTGCCCCCCTCATTATGTTGGGTCGAGGCAAGTCTTCGATGTACATTGTCCTCATGGTGTTGTCGTTTGTGCTTGCCAACTTTGAAAGTGCGTCGGCCTCGGTGTTCTTTGACCTCGGTACTTGCCAGATGAACCAAGAGTGGAAGTCGGGAAGGAGTTCTCTCACTTTGGCCATATAAGCCATCATGGTAGGTTCCCGAGCCTCATACTCATCATTCACCTGGTTCACCACCAACTGGAAATTGTTGCATACCATGATGTGCTTTATGCCGACCTCTTACGCCAATGTTAGTCTGGCAATCAACGCCTCATACTCCGCTTCATTGTTCGATCCCTCACATTCGAACCGGAGAGCATACTCTAGCTTCACTTTGCTCGGCTTGTACAGTATGAGTCCAACATCGCTTCCTCGTTGATTAGACAAGCCATCAACATGGAGGATCCAAGGTTCCTCGTCTCAGGTCAGGGTTTCTCTGACTAGAACTAGTGTCGCACTGGTTGATGCCTCCGACATGCTAGTCGACTCAACCACCTCAGGTGTTGGCATGCTGAACCTGCATTTCGCGATGAAATTTGCCAAGACTTGAGCTTTAATGGCTAGGCGTGGCTCGAACCGGATGCCGTACTCACTCAGCTCGATGGTCCACTTCATCAATCTGCCTGAGACCTCGGGCTTCTGAAGAATGTGCCTCAGTGGTCTGTCGGTGAGGACGACAATGGTGTGAGCTTGGAAGTAGGGGCGTAGTTTCCGAGCTGCGATGACCAGGGCATAGGCCAACTTCTCAATGTCAGGGTACCATGTCTCAACTACCTGCAAAACTTTACTGATGTAGTAGATGGGCCTCTAGACTCGATCTACTTCTCTAATTAGTACCAAACTAACCACCTCATCGCTTGTAGAGAGGTACAATCTAAGCTCGTCTCTAGGTTCAGGTCGGATTAAAACCGGTGGGGTACTTAGGTAATTTTTGAGCTCATCAAACGCGAGCTGACACTCCTCGGACCATTCAAAGTCCCCGTTCTTTTTGATAGCCTTAGAGAAGGTTAGGCACCGACCAATCAATTTAGACATGAACCGGTTTAGAGTGGCTATCCGACCAGTTAACCTTTGTACTTCCTTTATGTTCTGGGGTGGTCTCATATCTAGGATGGCCTTTATTTTTTCTGAGTTAGCCTCGATGCCATGTCGATTCACTATGTATCCGAGGAATTTACCCAATGTGACCCCGAAGATGCACTTGTTCGGGTTGAGCTTTATGTTGAACTTTCTTAGAATTTAGAAAACACAATCCAAATCACTAAGTAAAGAAGAAGAAACTTGGGTCTTCACAACCATGTCATCTACGTAACATTCAACTTTATTTCCAATAATAGGTTCAAAAATTTGTTTACAAGTCATTGGAAGGTTGCTCCAGCATTTTTCAGTCCGAAGGGCATTACTTTATAACAGTATAGCCCTAGTTCGGTTACAAATGTTGTGTTTTACCAGTTGGCTAAGTCCATCCTAATCTAGTTGTGGCCGGAGTAAGCATCCATGAAGCTCAACAACTCATGCCTCGAGGTCGCATCTACTAAGCGATCTGTCCTTGGAAGTGGGAAGTTGTCCGTCGGGCAGGCTCTGTTGAGGTCAGTGTAATCGACGCACATGCACAATTTTACATTGGGTTTCTTCACGAGGACAGGGTTAGCCACTTAGCTCGGATACTGGACCTCCTTAACGAAGTCTACTACGAGGAACTTCCCGACCTCCTCGTCTACTACCCTCCACTGCTTTGGGGCAAGGTTCCTTTTTCTTTGTCTAACTAGCCTGACTAAGGGATCCATATTAAGTTTGTGATTTATAATGCTAGGGTCTATGCCAGGCATTTCTAGTGTCGATCAAGCAAAAAAATCTAAGTTACTAAGTAAAAAGCTTACCAGTTGTGACCGAAGTGGTTCGTTTAGGCGAGCTCCAATCTAGAGAGTCTTCATGGGCTCGGTATCAGAGATCGGGACCTAGAATGTCTCCTCCATTGGGGCAGCTCACTCCTCAGTATGCTTGGGGGTGGTTCCAGCTCAACATCATCCGCCAACTTCACCTTGCCTTTTAGTGCGACCATGTAGCACTTGTGCGACTCTAGCTGGTCACCTTGTACAACCCCTACTCCGTAGCTCATTAGGAACTTCATCGCGAGGTAGTAGGTCAACACCACCACGCGTAGGGCATGTAAGATGGGCCAACCTAAAATCACATTGTAGGGGGATGGGGTCGCGACCACCAGGAACACGTGCTCAAACCGAACTATATTGGGCCTCGCTCCTGCCGCAACTGGAACTGTGATTTTGCTGAGGGCCTTCACCACACCTCCACTAAACCTGACCAGGGGTGTGTCTGCTAGCCATAAGTCATTTCGCTCCATCTTCAGCTTTTCAAATGCCTCTAGGAATAAGATATCAACAGAGCTGCCTGAGTCTACTAGTATCCGCTTCACCTCGAAGTCGTTAATCACCATCTTAACAACAAGGGCATCGTCATGTGGGTACTGGATCCCACGAGTGTCTTACTCAGTGAAGTATATCACTTCCTCTACCTGAGGGCACTTCGATGGGTTCTCATCTTCATGCTCGAGCTCCTGTACTAATGCCTTCCTTGCCTCTATGCTGCATCTTGCTACAATGGAACCGCCAGTGATCATGTTGATCACCCCGCGGATTGTTCTGTCATTCGCTGGTGATATCCGAGGTGGTTGTTGTTCGCGGTTGTTCCGCCTGCTTGTCTCAAGTACGTCTCTTCACAACTTTACCGGTTGGTGCTTCACTTCCCTGTCCTCGTACTTGATGAATTTTCTCAGGTACCCGCGGTGGATCAACTGTTCGATCTTGTCCTTCAAGTTGCAGTGGCTTTCTATGTCATGCCTAATATCCCGATGAAATGGCAGTACCGGTTCAGGTTCCTACTAGAGGGGTCTCCTCTCATCCTAGGCAGCCACTTGGCATAGCCGATATCCTTGATAGACATCAAAATTTCGCCCCTTTTAGTGTTTAGGGTAGTCTAGCTAGTTCTCTGGATAGGAGGGGTCCTAGATCACCAACCTGACCTAGAACCCCGAGATGGTGACTTACTCCTTCTGCTCCTCGGCGATCTGATTCTCTTTGGCGACTTACTCTTTCACCACTGGTGCTTGCTACTGCTTGGCTCTTCCTCTGTTCTCTTCCTCTTCTCAGTCTAGTTCTACTATAGCCATGACCCCGGAGACCTTTTTGCCTTGATGAACTTATCGGACTCCTCAAGGAACACCTCCATAGTGATCAGAGGGTTCAACTCGAGGTGCCAACGAAAATCATGTTGGCGTACTCCTCTTTTCGCCATAGCAAGCAGCACAGCTGGGTCGAGATTTGGTATCTGTAGCTTTTCTAAATTGAATAGCTTGATGTAATCTCTTAATGGCTCCTTTTCATTTTGCATTATGTTTAGAAGGCTCATTATCGACTTTGGGCACTTCTTGCTGGTGGTGAAGTGTGCTGTGAAAATATCAACGAACTACTTCTAGCTCTTGATCAATCCTAGAGGCAAAGTTCGGTACCATAACCTTGCTTCTTCCTTCAAGGTTGTTGAAAGGCCCATACACAGGCCGACTTCATCAGCTCCTGCGAGAAGCATCAAGGACTGGAAGCTATCAACATGGTCGTTGGGATCCGACTTCCCCTTGTAGATCTCTAGGGTTAGGGTCTTGAAACCTTTTGGCCTCGGGGCTGAAAGGATCTCTGGTGCCAGAGGGGAAGGCCAGCTCAACAAAATAGGAGCCGGTTGTGCAGCTACCAAGCTCACTTCTTCTTGTTGTCTCTTTACTGTGGTCGTCGGGGGAACAGTGTTCTTTCCCGAGGTATGGCGTGCTCTGCAATGGTGTCGCTTCTTAGATGCTTTCTGATTGTTGTTGTTGACTTTGGTTTAAGCCTGAGTCTCGACCCTAGTATTCTCCTGATCTTAGACACTTCCACAAGGAGGGAGCTGGTCTCTATTGCTGACATTCTCATGAAGAGGGTTCTGGCTGTTGTGGGGAATAGGGGAGTCTCGAGCTGAGTCCTCACCTCTTACCCCAGGTTGTTGATTACTGACTTGAACTTCATGGTTCTCGGGCCATGATTGCTACTGCTGATTGGTCTTGCTCTGACAGTGGTGCTACGGCTGATTTCTTTGATCCACCACCTACCGAGGTGGGGTCGGGCCCCAAGGAGGAGTTGGGACCCCAAACGGACCTATACCCTGGGTAGGAGACTGGCGTACATTCTATTGATTCTAAGTCTAGCTCTAGTTCTAGTTCTGGTTGTTTTGATGGAGTGGAGGAAATTGCTGCTGGTAGTACTATTGATACTGATAGTGCTGGAATTGTTAGATCTGTTGGATCTGGATCTACATGATCCACACGCTCTGCATGAGCTCATGGAATTGTTGTGCTCCGACCCCATGAGGAACCACAGAAGGCTCTGAGATTGGGATGGTGGCGATCACATGAGGTAGAGGTGCATTAACGGACTAAATGTTGAAGGTCTGGCCCTAAACTGTCAACACCCCCAAGGTAGTGAAGGGGATAGTGAATTGACCGATGGTCACTGAGGGGGTCTCTAGGTTAATTGCAGGTTGGTCCTGCCCCCCAGTGACGTTCATCTCAATACCCTTTCCAGTGCTACTTGAGGATGCCATTAGTAGAATTTTGCAAGAAAGGGTAGGTAACTAAAGTAAGGGCTTAACTTTTTGTTGCATTTCCCATAGACAACGCCAATTGATAGTGTGCGATCTGGATGCTCCTAGCTGGGTGGCAGCTTGGGCGTTGGTTGCCTACCTAGCCGGGTTGAACTGAAAGAAATGAATGCTCAGAGAACCTGGGGTGGCTCGCCCGATGTGGTCGCTCCGATGCTTAACTTAGTATCTTATTGTATGCGAGCTAAAAGTTTGAGAGTAAGTAGGCTAGAGAGCAAATAATCGCGCATACTTTGTATCGTTGGGATCGATACCCCTATATAGTTGAGATGTTGTGCGTCTCACAAAATACCTCTGAGATCTTTGTGTGTGCTGTTAGGAGTCTGTTTATGGACTTCGTTCTAGTCTATAAGGATTATCGAGTCCATCCAATCTGGGCGGGATGAGGATAAGGCCCAAAGATTTGCGGTGTGATCTTGTGAATCTCAGAGATAGTTAGACAGCTTCTAGAGGTCGCTACGTGTCACTTCGGTAGGTCGGGCTACCATGAGCTGCTCGGCCCTCGGTCCTAGTCGAGGTGCTCGAAGTGACCCAAGGTGACCTAGCCTACTAAGGTGGCACTGAGTGCCAAGTAGTTACCCAATCAGCACGTCAGTTCCATGTGTCCATATGTGAATAGGTCAGACCAAATCAGCCCTCATCAAAAAGCATTCACGGTTTCGAATTTGGATCAAGAAACACACCAGAACTATTTTCTATGTTTTTGCTTTTGAAATCAATGCTTTTCTTTTAAGAAAAACTAAGTATAGGATCTTTGTTTTTGAAGCTCATGACAAGAAAAGCAACTCCCCCTTAAAGAGTTGAAGAGTTGAGCCACCCATTAAGAAATGAGATTATTTGCACAGGGAACTAGCAGCTAAAAGAGTTTAGAGTTTATGGAACGGTTGCCCCTTGTGACTATTTTAAGCTTATTCTTTTCTTTATTTAAAATAGGTTTAAAAAGACAAGCTTGTAGCCATTTGTTGCTTGTTGTTTGTTGTTTTGTTACAATTCTCATTGGAGCGAGTGAAATGGTCGAACCAGATAATCTGACGGTTGGACCTTGTACTAGACAAAGTAGTATATTAGTTATGTCTTGTGTGGGATTTGATGAGAGAAGTTATTTATCTATTTTCTCTAATTTTTGCATTTTCTCTTATTTTCTTTTGTTTTAAAAATATAAAATAATAATCATTGCTTATCTTGATTAGATTAATAAAGTTACACACTATTAGAGAGACACCTTTGGGTTTTTCAAGGCCTCTTATTTTAATGCATGTACATTTAAGAGAGAGAGAGAGAGAATAGTAATAATATAAATCAAATAATATAAATAGGTTGAGGTTAAACAATCAAAAAATTATTAATTTAAAAATCCACTAAACTTCACTAAAAATAAATATTAAAAAAACTTAGTAAATATTAAAAATGTGTTTCAATTCCACTTAAAAATCAAACTTAATAAACACTAATAAAAATAAGAAATTTAAATATAAAAATATTAATTAACAGAATCTTATTGCAAAAATTACTGAATAATAATGAAAAATACCAACAATTAATTAAAAATAAGAAATTTAAATATAAAAATATTAATTGATAGTTTTAATAATATTATTAGATAACTTTGTATTAATGCATTTTTAATTAATTAATAATTTTTATGAGTTGAGACCTTTATTGTTCATAATGGACTTATTAAAAATGATAAAAATTAAGGGAGATTTAAAATGAGCAACATGTTTTATTAATAGTATTTTATTGCAAAATTACTCATATGCAAAAATTACTGAATAATAATTAAAAATACCAACAATTAATTAAAAATCTGAAAAACCTAAACATAATTAAAAACATTGAAAATTAACAATATTTTATATTAATAAGGGTATTTATTGAAAATAATTAAAATGTACAATTAAAAGAATTTTATCGTTAAAAAATACCAAAAATTATTAAAAAATACCCAAGCCTGAAATTATTAAAAAATATTGAAAATTAGTTGTATTTTTTATTAACTATGGTATTTATTTAGTTATTTAATTTCTTTTTACTAAAAGCAAATGCAAATTCATTTTGTAGTGACTAATATACTAAAAATTATTGAACAATACTCATATGCAAAAATTAATAAATAATAATGAAAAACACTAAAAATTAATTAAAAATCCAAAAATTCTGAAAAACCTAAAGCTTAATTAAAATACTAAAAATAATTACTGAATTAAATTAGTTGTATTTTATTGCAAAAAATACTAAATGATAATGAAAAAATAATGTATTTTAATTATTAATAGTAATATAATTAAAAATAATTACTTTTAAACTATAATTAACAAAATAGTAGAAAATTACATTTAATTACCAAAAAGTTATATTTAATTACCAAAAAATTACATTTTATTAGTTTTAGCCAACAAATTAGCAATATTTCTGAAAATATGATAATTTCCAGAAATTACTATATTTTAAATAAACACAGTAATTTAATAATTACAATATTTTAATAGCTAACAATATTTTAATAATTAATAATAAAAAATAACAAAACATTTATAACTCAAGCAACTATTAAATTTATAAATTTGTAGGCTCAAGCAACTATTTTCTTTTGAGTTAGGTCTAACTGAGATATACACCATGCCCCACACATTTGAAGTCTAATTGGATATCAAACTTTTGGAGTCCAATGATAGGTTTAGCAGATAGGGCCCAAACTAATAACCCCTAATAAGCCCAATTTGGAAGTTATATGCATATATGGTAAATATTGTTATATAATATTTAAATAAAAAATTTTATATTAATATATATAAAAATGTTGTATATTTTTTTATACTAGACTAGAATTAAATAAAAATTTTAATTTGTAAAAAATTATAGTTTTATGATTAACACGGACCTCTTTATCAACAAAAAATGTGCAAGCTTGAGCTACCCAGCCCATGAATAGGTCTAATTGTATATATAGACAATTGTATACATAAAAAATCATATGAAATAAAAATTTAAAATCTTTTTCAATTTATTTTTAAAAATGGACCCTCTACTTGAACCCGCCCAATACTAGGGACGGGGTGACGAAATTCGAGGATTCTCCATCATTGATAAGGAGTGGGGTGCCTTGCCCCTAAACTCGCCCGACATTGGAGAGTGTTTGCCTGTTGCCCTGAACCCGCCTGACACTAGGGACGGGGCGGGGATGAAGTAGAGTGTCTTGACTATGGGGTGGGGACAGGGATGGGGTGCCCTGCCTTGAACCCACCCCGTTGTCATTCCTATATAATTGTTAATTATTAGTGAAATTAAAAAAAATGTTAGTTTTTATAATTATTTTTATTTATTTAAATCTAATCAAAATTTTATTTAAAAATAATAACAATTATTAAAATTACTACAAATTATTAATAAAACTAAATTTATTAAAATAATCTTTATTCATATTAAATTAACAATAATTATTTTCTATAAATCAACAATAAATGAAAAATATAATTATTAAAATTTTAAATATTAACAATAACTTTAAACACTTTTAATTAATTAACAATAAATTTTAATTATTAATTTAATATTAATTAATAATAAATAAAATTATTAAATCTTTCAGATTGTCCGTGCCCCCGCTAGTTTCAGATTATAAATGGGCCTAAAATTCAAATCCATGTAAAATAATCCAGCTGTATCACTGGAAGCCCAATTAGCATTTGGCATTGGTGGGCCCCATATTTTTTCTCGCGAGCGAGCGTTCGTGATCGGTGAGAACTGAGAAGGAGCGAGAATGTTCCCCCCAGTGTTCCTAATACGAAAATCTGGAGATATACTGAAATTTCTCAAAATTACGACAGTCTTCCTATTCTTCTCCATAAATACTGAACGAATCCCACCACCTCTGCATCGTGAAAATTTCCAGCTCTCTTCAAGTTCAAGGCTTCCGCTCATGGTTACCAGCTAGCAACCGTTTCGGTTTCTCTGTGACTGATTATTTTCTCCATTTTTTAACAGAAACCCAGAAGTAAAGATGTCGATCATCCCAAGCATCTTTGGTGACCGACGAAGCAACATCATCGATCCCTTCTCTACGGATATCTGGGATCCATTCCTAGACTTCACCTCCGGCAGTGCTCTCACCAGTCCTCAATTCACAACTGAGAGGCAGCATTCGCCAATGCCCGCATCGATTGGAAGGAGACTCCAGAAGCCCATGTATTCAAAGCTGACCTTCCTGGGCTCAAGAAGGAATAAGTGAATGTCGAACTGGAAGAAGGTAGAGTCTTACAAATCAGTGGGGAGCGCAATAGAGAACACGAAGAGAAGAACGATAAGTGGCACCGTGTCGAACGCAGCAGTGGCAAGTTCTTTCGTCGGTTCCGGTTGCCGGAGAATGCCAAGGTGGACCAGGTGAAAGCGGCGATGGAGAATGGAGTTGTTACTGTAATTGTTCCAAAGGATGAGACAAAAAAGCCTGAAATGAAGGCTGTTGAAATCTCTTGTTAGGATAAACGGTGTAATACTTCCATTTAGCGTGATGAATGTATTGTAACATTTACCAAACGGTGTGAGATGATGTTTTTTGTGCAGGATTGAGCATGAATAGAAAAACGTATAACTTGTATAGAACTTGTTTGATGTAATGTTGAACCAAATTTACCATTCAGTTTTTTTTATATGAAATGGAAAAGTGATATAGTTGCTTCAGTTCAATTGTGTTACTTTTCTATGCAATTTTGGATTTTTGTAGCTTCAGTCATTAATTGTTTTCTTTCGATGGAACTAGGAGAAGATCTGTAACATTTATGGACTCTCATATATTGTTGCACTTACATTTAAATAATTCATCTTTGTATTCAGTGCTTATTAGTATGACTTCGGTTTGTTTAGGAATTAGAGAATTGCACCAACTACTAAGACTGAAATGGCGTCATGCCTGATGCAGTAAAAGCTATATGAAAAATGCTCATGGCCTTTGCTTCCTATTGTTAGAAGTTTTGTTCAATCAAGTATTTCCTCTGGTACATGTTCATAACGACAAGATTGTTTTAGGGCCAGTTCAGAACCATGTCCTTTTCATCTAGGAGAAAAATTGCAGTAGTAACTCAGAAAGGAGCTATTTAACCTCAAGAATTGTGTCATGAATTTCAGAGAATTGCAGTAGGTTATTACTTATTAGCTTATTAGGATGATTGCTAGAAGTGGAAATTGGACACTGCTTCCTTGCATGGCTGAGAAAAATCAGATCATAGAAGTAATAATCTTATTGGGGCTTGAATTTTCTGGTCATGATGATGGTGAATTCTTGATTTCCTTCCTGTCTAAAGATTTTAAAGGACAGTTCTTATGCATTGGGTGTGTTTGTGATGAATAAGCAGCATTTGATAGTAAATCTTATATGTAAGAATAGTCGTTGACTTGAACCATATCTGCTCCCTCCAAAGGATTACACATCTGCATATTTAGAAACTTTTCTGCATACTTGGTCATGTTGTTGTAATTTTGTCTTGTTCTTATTGTTTTAGCAGTAATAGATAGGGATGGCAGATTTGTTGTGGGTACCTTCTGAAGGGAAGGGAGATCCATCATATGGATGGCCGAATCATGTAGGGTGGCTGGGCAAAATTTCAAAAAATTTATTTCTCCTTTCCGAGAATCCTATTCCCAGATTTAGAAAAATTGCATTTTTCAAGGTTCGTTCTTAAAACAAACTGGACCAAATCTAAAACCAAGATTAGGGAGAGAAATACCTGATATGGAATCCATGCAAAAAACTCCTCCTAATGTAAGTGTTCATCACGCCCAAAGAGGTTACCAAATCCTTCATTCACTGAAGATGACATAGCTTAGGGTGAGGCAGGATTAGTAAGGAGATTATTCAACAAGAACCCCAATTCTTCAACAAGAATCAAGCGGGGATGTGAGCACAGATTCAAGATTGACTCTTTCAGCAAGAATTAATATTAAAATCCAATTTTGATCACTCCAAGAACTGGAAATCAAACAAGGTAGGGTGGCAAGAGCAGAGGGAGAGAGAACTGAATGCAGAAAATTGTGAAACTGTAACCTTTTTCAAGTTCGCCCTCCTCCTTTTATATAATTTTTAAAAAGTTAACCTCCTAATCTAATTAGAAGTTTCTTAATCCAAATCTTTATTTGGAGAGTTATCCTCTTATCCTTATCTGCCGATCCATACCCAGATTCTCCCCCTATTTAATTAATCAAATTAAACCCAGTTCGAATTGGGCTTTAGACCTATTAAGTTTTCAAGCTCATTTCTCTTTAAGTGTTGGCTAGCTTGGCTCTCTTTGTATGGCGTGGGACCCTATTGTTGGTCTCCACATAAGCCACATGGGTTCAAACTAGCCTCTGTTACAAGGCCTGGCCGAATTCACTATTAAATACAGTAAACCATTGAGTCCATCACTATGGGCTCTTAATGGGCCCAGCATTTACACTAAATGGTCACTGAGTCCAGTCATCTTATGAAGGCCTAAGGACCGTGGGCAGATGTGAGATTAGCCCATCAAGTAAAAGCCCTAAATAGTCTTACACTTAACATCTCAGCCCATAATGATCAAACTCTACCCGACAAGAGAGAACATCTCCCTCGACTGCAAGGTACAGTGTTGCACTCTCTACTTACATGGATCCCGGGAATTAAAACCTTTTTGCAAACATTTTGTGAAACCATAATATATATGTATATCTCTATATAAATATATTTTGCAAAACAAATCTCTACAACTTTGAAATCAACTAATGGCACTTTAGGTTTCCATTAGAGGGAGTGCATTCCCCGATCATTCACTTTTGAAGGGAGTGAGAGATCCATCACATGGACGCCCAAAACTTGCGGAATAGGGTGGGTGAATTTCAAAAATTTTTTTTTTCTCCCTTCAATTGGGAATCGTATTGCCTATTTTAGAAAAATCATATTTTTCAAGGATCAATCTTGAACCATAAACCGAACCAGATTTGAAACGAAATAGTAGGAGAGGGATATACCTGATACAGAGAAATAGTATCTCTCAATGGAGGTGTTCACGCGCAAAGAAGATCACCAAAGACTGCTCCCACTGAAGATGACATAGTGGATGGAGGAGCAGAATCAGTAGGGTCCGTCCCATGAACCAAACTCTTCAGGAAGAATCCAATGGAGGCAGTGAGCACAACTTCCTATCAGCCTTTCTCCAAAGACTGATATCAAGAACACTTCTTGATCTTCTCCCACCAAGGAGATCGAACTAGCAGTGAGGCGGGAACTGGAGGAGAATGCAAGAGCAGAAGATGGCGTAGATGTCTTCTCTCTTGGTTATCTGAGATTTGATCTCTGGATACTTGGATGATCTAGATGGTTCGCCCCTTCCTGTTTCTATAGTCTTAAAGAGATCAGCTCCTGATCCTATCAGGAGTTTCTTAATTCAGATCATTATCTGAATTTGGACTCTCTTTAAGTGATAAGGACAAGACCCTTATCTTATTTGCAGATTAGATCAGCCTTCTCCTGATCTTATTAGGAGGTTTTCAGATCTGAATTCAGATCTGGCCTCTCTGAGTGGATAGGGTAGGACTCTATCCTTTCTGCTGATTTAATCCCAGATCTGCCCCCTCTAATTAACTAATTAAAACAGGACAGTTCGAAATGGGCTTTAAGCCCAATAAGTTTATGTGCTCAAATTGCTTCCAAACTGCTGCCCAGTTGGGCTTCTTTGTATGGCGTGGGACCCAAACATTGATCTACACATCAGCCACATGGGTTCGGCCCAGCCTTTGTTACAAGGCCTGGCCGAATACACTGTTGTGGACAGTGCACCCCCTGAAACCCATCACATGGGCTTCTATTGGGCCCAACACTTACATTAAGTGGTCCCTAGGCCAAGCCACCTTATAAAAACCCAGGGACTGTGGGCAGATGCAAGATTAGCCTATCAGGTATTACTATCAGTGGCCTTACACTTAACCTCTCAGCCCATAATGATCAAACACTACCCGACAAGAGAGGACCTCTCCCTCGGCTGCAAGGAACAGTGTTGCACTCTCTGCTTATGTGGATCCTAAGAATTAAAACCTTTTGCAAACATTTTAGAAACCGTAATATATATATACTTTTATATCTCATATAAAATATATTTTGCAAAACAAATCTCAACGAATGAAATCGACTGTTGGCAGTCTTGGATTCCATTAGAGAGAGTGCATCACCAATCATTACCTTTGTCCGACAAAGGGGCTGATCATGTCACTATGATCACCCACTCAGATGAATTCTCAAACTGTCCCAACATACCTAGGTTTTGACCCCCGCTAAGGATCTCACTGATTGACATATCAAAGACAACCCAATCCGACACCTAGTGCAGTATCATAATCGAGTCTAGGGGTTAGGTGTAACTTTCCAGTTTTGCCCATCAATCTCCAAGGTCCAAGGCAATACTGGAAATCTGGTCCGGTTCAAAGATTTAATTAATCCTACACTGCATGTGCCTTGGGTCTCACCCTAGTGGCTGAGACAGGCCACCCCAACCGACTTGGTGGCACATAAGTGTCAGCCTTATCGGGATAGGTCTCCCTAGACCAACCCACCGGTTGTGAACATTCTAAACTAATATGAGTCTCATTAAGTGTCCGGTTTAAGGGTATAACACAGAAACAAACCACACGAACATGAATCAAATATGCACTTTATTCATTTACAATAAATGTCAAAAGTACATCATTCTGATTGAATCTAAGGGCATACAAAGACTGTCTAACAACTTTGTCCAACAAAGGGGCTGATCCTGTCACTATGATCACCCACTCAGGTGAATTCTCGGACTACCCCAATATTCCTAAGTTTTAAACTCCTCTAAGGATCTCACTGATTGGCATATCAAAGATAGCTAAATCCAATACCTAGTGTAGTACCATAATTGAGTCTAGGGGTCAGGTGTAACTTTTCAGTTTTTCCCATCTTTCTCTAAGTTCTAGGGCAGAATTGGAAAATGGTTCAGTTCAAGGTTTTAATTAAGTAAATCCACACTAATGTTCTTCAGGTCTCACCCTAGCAGCTGAGACAAGCCACCCCAACCGATTTGGCAATGCATTAGTATCAGCCTTGGCAGGATAAACCTCCCCATGTTCATCCAACGGCTGTGAATATTCTAAACTAACACAAGTCTCTTAAGTGTTCAGTTTAAGGGTATTACACAGAAACACACCATAATAACACGAATCAATTATGCACTTTATTCATTTATAATAAATGTTAAAAAGTACATCAATCTGATTGGAGCTAAGGGCATACACTGTCTAACACTTTCAAATCTCTTTGAATGATGTTTCAACATGGGATTTAAGTGAAAGAATGACAGCTCCATGAGAACATTGTGCTTGAGTGCTGTCCATACGTTATTGCACGAGTATTTAGTATGAACAAAATGAGAGATATAGGGAGGATAGCTCAGGATTGATATTATTTTCAAAATGTTTCTTACATTTTATGTGAATTCAACTTTTCATATCAAAATAATTTTCAGGATATCTTCTTCAAACAAGCTTATGTTGTTTCAACTTTCAGTGGTACATTACTGGATAATCTTCAGAAGAACATGGGTGAAGAAGGAAATGTGGTATCTAGTTTTGCTGGTGCCTACCACAATGCACTAGGAAGAACAATGGAGTTGCAAGTACTCTTACTAGCAGTATATGTAATACTGCTAGTAGCTTTTGTTTTATAGAACATGGGCAATCTCTTGGAAGATAGCAAGAAAACATCACCTTTCTTTGGTTTTACTATTTTAATTAGTATTGGAGTTGTAAGTGTCAACTAATCTAGTTTGATTTTTTTTTGTTTGGTTAGGGTTAAAGTCCATCTCCCTTGTACTGTTTTGTTTTTTTTATGTCTTGGGAGTTGGGAGTGAGAGATGAAACCCAAATGTGTACTTACTGGCTGGGGTAATGTGATCCTCCCAAAAAAGATCTTGCCTGCATCTGTACCTTGAGGTAACTCTTTAGGTTATTTGATTTTTTTTCTTCTTTTAACAACTAAGTAAGAATTTCTGCATTCTGCTCATTTGCTTATAGTATCAGATTTTGAGTTTACCCTGATCTGACCAATTGACATTTGAGACTTGGCAGCACCTCATTTATAAATGATCAGATAAAATGGAAGTAGAGGGGAGATTGTTTGTTTGGAAGGAGTAAAGTGGAATGCAGATTGGACTGGTTGACCCATTATCTAGCCAAATTGAATGTGTATCTTTTACCTATCAAAAGAAGAAAATAAAAGAAATACCATGCGGGCAAAAAACATAAAAACGATCTAGAGTGTGTACCTTTTGAAAGTATAAAATGAAAACACTTTCAATTTGATTCTGAAAAACAACTTTGTCCTTGCAATCAACAAAAAATTGCCTACAAAGCTACAAAATATAGAACATGTTTTCACTTCTTTGGGCTGCTATTTAGTATATGTCTATGTCACACAAACCCAACTCCACCCTCAAGGGTTCTCCATTAATCACTCTCAACCCTCTTTCCAGACAGGAGGATTAACTTGTTTTCTCCCTTAGTTCTCTGACTTTAAAAATTTTAGAACAGCTGAATAATAACTTTTTTTTTTTATCGAAGGGGTATTTCTCACAAAGTGAAAGTTTAGGAAGTATTAATCACTAACTCCATAGTACAAGGGTCTTTGTAATTTATTCAGATAGGAGCAACTTTTTGTCTCAAATATCAATAAAAATAATACTTTTTATATCAATAAAAAATTATCAATAAAGATAATTTTTTTGAAACAATATCAAATAAGGGTAATGGCACTGTTGCACGTCTCTTTCCTCTACCTCTACCTCTGTATTCATGCGAACTGAAGTTGAAGAGGCTGACGTTTCCGTGTTTTAATGGGGTCGCAAGGAAAAATTAATGCTTGTAAACCACGACTGATGCAACTCTTATTAGGTGGGATCCATGTTTCCAACTTTGTCTTTTAGCTTGTTGTATGGTTTGCACTTTGCAATACATGATGTTTACTGGCATTTTTTCTTTTTTCCTGAGTGAGGACATCAATGGTTGGACATAGCTAAAATCCACCCATTACATGTTTGCCAAATTGACAAATGGCACAATTGATGAAGAGATAAGTTGTTATGCGAAGATAGAGAGTCGAGACTTACTGGAACTGCTGTCTCTGGCGCTGGAGGGAGTAGAGGCGGTCACTGCCGATGTAGAACTGGCAACATCTGAAGCAAGACGAGCCATCTCGGCTGACCCATCGGACAATGTGGAATTTTCCATCTTTATCCGAAATGCTATCAATGCGTCCATCAGTTTATTCAACATGTTCGCTTCCTTCATTACCTCCTCCACCTTAATATTCACCTTGCTGAATTGTCATCCAGTCTTCTGAAGTAGACGAGCAACAGTGGGAATTCGTCATCCCTCCCCTTATCCCTGTAGAAGATACCCAAGTAGAGCACTACGAATTACATCATTAAGGCAGCGTTTGGAAAGAGTGTAAATACAAAATTGCAGGGTGTATTTTTACATTCCACTGATTTGAAAAAATACAAATCAATTTGTTTTTGCATGTCTAATTTACATTTTTTATGTTTGGCACGAAGATGTAAAATATACGGTATACTTTTTCTACCATTTGGTAGAATACACCGATGTAAAACATAATCAAGCACTGTAGATGCAAATACATGTATGCTGCCAAAAATACAACCTGCGGTGTTGACAACGTGTATGCTACCAATTAAATGTACAGTCCATAAAAATGTGTCTATAACTTAATTAGCCATGAGGCTAGAATGTACAGTCCAGAAACATTCTAGCCTCTTAATATAATTTAAATTGACAACGTGTATGCTATCGTCAATAACTTAGACACAGGAATTTGATTGGGGATATTTTACAAGAAAAATAATTTGAGGTTAGGCCTCAGATACCAAGTATCTACCATTTCTGGACACTTGTAATCAAGTCCAGAAATGCTACCATTTCTGACTAGCCTCTGAAAAATAATCAAGTCGTCTACCATTTCTCCATACTTTGTAATCAAGTCCAAAATAATAAAAAAAAAAACATCCTATAAAATACCAATATATAAAAAAAGGCTAAATGATTTGCAACAGCCAATAGTTGGGTTAAATGATCAAGTCCGACAGTTGGGTTAAATGATCTGCAATAGCCAAGCAAATGGGCTAGCTAAACAAGGAATAGATTGGACAAGCTACCTCACCAAACAAAGTTTTTCTGATCAACCCTTAGAGTAACCAATGCAACTAACATTTCTTCCCAGCAACTAACCACCCATAACAAAATTAATACAATCAATGCAACTAACCACAAAGAAGCTTCAACCCTCAGAGTAATGGGGCCACTTCACACCCTGCTCTATTGTCCCTTCCAACCACATTTCTTACCAGCAACATATATAATGATTATTTGTAAATTTTTCATCAGAACATTCATTCTGACATTCATTGGGCATGCTATTCTTAACTTTGGATACTTCCTTTTATGTAAAGCAATTCATTCCTCAACTTCTCAATCCAGCAAGGAACATCTATATTTTGGACAGAACACTACTTGATCATCTCTTATCTCAAAAAATTAACTTTTACATCTTTAGAACTTACTCCATACACTAGAACATAAATAACATAATATCGTGAGCTGCATAGACTAAATGATACTTTGAAGATTAGGTGGGAATCTCTGTGGGATGATCTAAATGATGAGAAGAGATTCCATCTTGTAGCATGGAAAAGGATATCTTGCTCTAAAAAAGGGGCATGGCCACACGGGAGTGGATTACCATGGATGATGAGCAAACCCTGGATTCAAAAATAGTTGTGGAGATTTGGGATGGAAAGAGAACTTGTGGAGAAAACATGGGCAAAATTCCATGGGGTTGGAATTGGTACCTATTTGGTGCACCTATGACTCAAACTTATAGAGAAGAGATAATTTTATTTAGCATATCACTTTTAAACTGAGCAAGGGCAGTTGATGCATGGCTAACTGATAGACCCTCAAAAGAGAATCATTCTTGATCATCTAGCTAAAACCAATCCTCATTAATATAATATATTCAAACCTTTTCTTTATATAATCATAGCCTCATTCTGCAAAATATGTAACCATATAATAAAGAGAAGGAAAAAAAACATAAAATAAAGAGCCATGTAGAGAATGAAAAAAAAAAAAACATATGTAACCATATCATAAATGTTGTAATCAACTAAAGTATGAGATTATGCATATAGAGCTATATAAAACCATCTACTAGTTAAGTTCACATTTAACAAAACAAGTTGTGTCTAGTTAAAATAAAGGATCAAAATATGTCATGATTATGAGCTATCAAAAAACATGACAAAAACCATAGTTTGTGAAAGTTGATCAGATAGTAATGAAGTTATAGAAAGCTTATAGTATGTCTAATGCTTCCGAAATTCGGGTAATTTTGATAAAATGTTGTATATCATCTGTGCTTGGAATGACTTTTGCCTAGCATGAAATAGGTTAGCCTCACTTTCATTTCCATCCAAATACCCGAATACTGCATCTAGGACATTGATTTCAAACCCTTCCAAGTTCATCACTTCTGTCCATAAATTGCTAAGAAACTCCTTACTTCGCATTGTCATGACTATTGTAATTTGCTTAATACTTTCATTCATTCTGTCCATTGCTTCAATGAAATGTTCAAATGATTTACTCTTTGCACCATGTACTCTCTTCTTTGCCCCTGATGAATATGAACTTGTACGAGAAACATTGGTATGGGATTGACCACCATCTTCATTAATGTTTGCAGTGCATGCAGTAGGGGTGGATGCATCATCATCCTCAGCATCATCGTCAACGTCAAAGGAATCCCCCCCCCAACATTATAACCCAAACCCCCCTCTTCTTCTAGCTCAGCTCCTATCATGACATAATCTCCACTTGGTTGATTATTCCCGAGTACCAATTGCATCTCATCATACATTTCCATCACTCGTCCTTTCACACAATGTGCAAGAGGGTTAGCCTACATTCAATAAACCAAATTTTTATGGTTGGATAAACCCCCCTCTTCTTCTAGCTCAGCTCCTGTCATGACATAATCTCCACTTGGTTGATCATTCCCGAGTACCAATTGCATCTCATCATACATTTCCATCACTCGTCCTTTCACACAATGTGCAAGAGGGTTAGCCTACATTCAATAAACCAAATTTTTATGGTTGGGTGTTTCTTATCATTTGTAATAACAACATTACTAGTATAATACTCAATGCATTCGTTTACCTGCAAGTACTCCTCCCAAACTTGTGTGTCGGCTTGTATTTGGTTTCTTGCTTCATTCCATCCAAATCCAGATATATCAAGTAATTTTTTTTTTCTTCCAAGTAAATGAGTTTTAGTGTGCACGTTTAAAATGTTGAGATTTTTCGGTTCTATCAAAAACCTATCAGTCATTTCCTTGCATACATAAATCTATGCAGATGTTTTGAAGCCTTTATCTATCTTGTTGCCAAGAGAAACCTGTTCAACCAAGAGCTCTATCATGGCCTTATCCATCGCATCATTCCATCGAATCTTTTTACTACGCTGTGCTTTTGATATGACTAGACGCCATATTGATAGTGCCTTCTTTCGGACTGTCAATCTACTTGATGACCAACAGACAAATCTCTAGTGTTCTTTCTCGACACCATTCCTAATAAATAATTTCATCCCATGAAATAAATGTAAAATGTACTATAAATCAACATTATATTAAAGTGAAAATTATTTGCTAATAATAATGATTATATTAACAATAAAAATTAAGATGATGACCATTTCTTACTAGTAATAAAAGCATAAAGATGTTTGCCACATTAGCCATAAGTACCAATCGGAAAGTCAACTATTCAAATAATAAAATATAGATGAAGCAACATTTAATTAGAGCATTAAATCAACAATAATCATAAAGGCATAACATGGTTTTAACTATAAAAAACTAATACACTCATGATATTCAACGTCGGGATCTCCGCCAATCCTGAAACATTTCCGACCCAAGTTGATCTCTAAAGGATGACCATTTCATCCATAAGTACAACCTCAGTCTCAGCCCTACATGAATCTGCCTCTCGAATGCCGAGTCTAGTCCATGCATCACTTGGATCAACTCCTATTATGTTGTTACGGAGGACACAACATGCAACGACAATTTTGACTTGTGTAATGAAGTCGAAGTGTTTGGTAGCATCAAGAATGGCCCATCGCTTTTTTAATACACCAAAAGCATGTTCCACTGCATTTCTCAATGAGGAATGCCTGTGGTTGAATATTTCTCTTGATGATTTTGGTAACTGACCTCGAATCTCGTTGAAGTGGTACCTTGTGCCTTGATAAGGAGCTAAGAATCCAGGCATATTTCTATAGCCTGTATCTACGAGCTAATACTTTCCTAAGTGTAAATTAGTAAAAGAAAATTAGTTTAAATTCATGAACCAAATGAGGAAATTTAAGAAATGTTGAGAAACTTCTTATGCATATTACCTTCGGGTACATTGAACTTATCCTTCCTTCGTAGAGCATCATATAGAACCGCCACATCAGTGGTTGATCCCTCCCAACCAGTCAAGACATAGGTAAATTTTAAATCAAAGGTGATAGCAGCCAATACATTTTGGGTGGTTTTCCCCTTCCTTCCACGGAATTTGTTTTGTTCCTCGATAGGAACCTTGCATGAGATATGTATTCCATCGATAGCACCTATGCAATCCTACACTTCAACTAAAATTATATCAATGGGGTCATGGGTTGAATAGAGAAGTTCAACTAATATCAATATACATTCTTCAAACATACCTTGAAGTATGGCATGAATCGAGGGTCATTTCTGATTTTTGGGGGTATGTGCTCTCCAGTAGGTTGTACAACCAACATGGGATATAACCTCAACACTGCACGTAAGACTCTATGGAAGTAGCGGCTAACAGTCTCTTGTGATCTTCCAAGTCATACATGGACTGTACTAATCCTTACATTGTGGCCAATTGTGTGAAGGAACATTGCTACTTGTTCTTCTACATTTAGATGGGGGCTTGGTTTGAGGTCCCCGTGCAACTTAAATAAATTGCATAGTGAATCAAAGCATCCCCTTCGCATTCTAATTTGCAAGAGGCATGACTTCTCACTATTAAATATGCTTTTCATAAACCTCCCCTTTGAAAGAATGGCAGGATCCATCCAATGGACGCTATAAAGATTGCGGAATGGGTGGGCGAATTTCAAAAAAATTTCCTACCTTCTCCCAACTGGGAATCATATTCCCTAAATTTAGAATATAATATTCAAGGATCCTACTTGAACCATAATCAAACCAGATCTGCACCAAAATTAAATGGGAGGAATATACCTGATCCGGAGAAGCAGTATCTCCCAAAGTTGGTGTTCACGCCCAAAGAATGCACCAAGATCCGTTCCTGCTGAAGATGACACAGCTGTGGATGGAACAGAACCAGCAGGGTGCGTCCTACACACTGAATCCTTCACAAGAATCCTCTGGAAGTACTAAACACTGAATCCCTTTCAGTCTTTCTTGCAAGACTGATGTCAAGAACAGATTTCTTGACTTTCCTTTTCTGCAAAGATCTAATCTTGCAATGGTAGATGGCGGCGGCAGGAGGAGATCTCCAAAAACGAAAAAGCTGAACTGCTTTTCTCTTTTTCTGGAGAGTGTGAAATCTGATCTCTATTCGCAGGAACCTCTCTTGCGATTTTCCTTGGTTCGAAAAATGTTGTATTTCTCTCCTTCTTGGCTTGTTTTTCTCCTCCTTTCTTCTTGATTAAGAAATCTCCTTATTAGGAGTTATCCCAATCCAAATCAGTATTTGGATAGGGGATAATCTTAATCCTTTCTGCAGATAGAGTTAGCTTACTCCTGATCTTATCAAGAGGTTACCAGATTCAAATCTAACTTGAATTTGGTCTCTAAGAGTGGATAAGGCTAAAGGCCCAATCCTTTTACTAACTTCAATCTCAAATTCGCCCCATGGATGGGTGATCATATCAGCCCACCTCGAAATGGGCTATTGGCCCATTAAGTGTTCAATGTCTAATTACTTTCCAATCTGCTGCCCAGTTGGGCTTCTTTGTATGGCGTGGGACCCAAGCATTGATCTACACACCAGCCACATGGGTTCGGCCCAACCTTTAATACAAGGCCCAGCCGAATTCACTAAAAAACTCAATGAACCCCTTGAGTTCATCATATGGACCCTATGGGCCCAACACTTACATTAAGTGGTCCCTGGGCCAAGCCATCTTATAAAAACCCAGGGACTGTGGGCAGGTGCAAGATTAGCCCATCAGGTATTATCCTAAATGGTCTTACACTTAACCTCTCAGCCCTTAATGATCAAGCACTACCCGACAAGAGAGGACCTCTCCCTCGGCTGCAAGGAACAGTGCCGCACTTCCCTCTCACATGGATCCCGGGAATTAAAATCATTTGCAAACATTTTGAAACCGTACATATATATAAATATAAGTATATTAATTTTGCAAAACAAAATTCCAACGATTGAAATCAACTGTCGGCAGTTTGGTTTCCATCAGAGAGAGTGCATTCCCGATCATTACCCTTTGTCCGACAAAGTGGTTGATTCTGTTACTATGACCACCCACTCAGATGAATTCTCAAACTGCCCCAACATACCCAGGTTTTGATCCCCGCTAAGGATCTCACTGATTGGTATATCAAAGACAGCCTGATCCGACACCTAGTGAAGTGTCATAATTGAGTCTAGGGGTCAGGTGTAACTTTCCAGTTTTGCCCATCTATCTCCAAGGTCCAGGGCAAGACTGGAAATCTGGTCCGGTTCAAGGATTCAAGTAATCCCATACTGCATGTGCCTCGGGTCTTACCCTGGTGGCTGAGACAGGCCATCCCAACACTTGGTGTCACACCAGCATCAGCCTTGGCGGGATAAATCTCCCTAGACTTATCCAACGGCTGTGAACATTTAAAACTAACATGAATCTCTATAAATGTCCAGTCTTAGGGTTTTGCACAGAATTAAACCAAACAACATGAATCAAACATGCACTTTATTTATTTCCACTAAATAACAAAAGTACATCAAATCAGATTGAAGCTAAGGGCATACATAAACTGTCTAATAGCTCCCACTTGCACTTAGGTCCAATCTGGTACAAGCCGGAGTCCCATACTTTCCACGTGTTTCTCAAACACCTTTTGTGTCAGTGGCTTAGTCAATGGGTCTGCCACATTGTCCGCTGATGCTACTTTCTGAATTAGGACGTCCCCTCTACCAACAATCTCCCGCAGTACATGGTACTTTCTCTCGATGTGCTTTGACTTCGAGTGAGCCCGAGGCTCTTTAGCCTGGGCGATCGCTCCATTGTTGTCACACAACAACATGATGGGTGATGTGCTGGATGGAATCGCTCCCAATTCGTGTATGAACTTCTTCATCCACACGGCTTCCTTGGCAGCTTCACTTGCGGCAATGTACTCGGCCTCGGTTGTGGAGTCTGCAGTGGACCCCTGTTTGCTGCTTTTCCAGCAAACAGCACACGATCCTATCGTGAAAACATACCCAGATGTAGACTTTCAATCATCCGGATCCGACTGGAAATCGGCATCAGTAAACCCTAGAACTTGTAGTGAACTACCATCGAATACTAGACAAAACTCTTTTGTCCTTCGAAGGTATTTGAGTATGTTCTTCACAGCAGTCCAATGCTCCTGCCCTAGGTTTGCCTGGAATCTGCTTACTACACTCACCGCCTGACATATGTCCGGGCGAGTGCACAGCATGGCATACATGATGCTCCCTACGGCTGAGGCATAGGGAACGTCTCTCATGCTCTCAATCTCCTCAGAAGTCTTGGGAGACATCTTCTTGGAGAGAGTGACTCCGTGCCTGAAAGGAACGTTTCCTTTCTTGGAGTTTTCCATGCTGTATCTTTTGACAATTTTGTCAATATAAGCAGCCTGGGATAATCCAATTATCCGCTTCGATCTATCTCTATAGAGTCGAAGACCCAGTATGTATGAAGCTTCTCCAAGATCTTTCATGGAGAACTGCTGTGATGGCCATACCTTGACCGAAGTCAACATTCCTACATCATTCCCAATGAGTAGGATATCGTCCACGTACAAGACCAAAAAGGTGATCTTATCCCCACTGGATTTCCTGTAAACACAGGGCTCATCCGGATTCTGCTCAAAGTCAAACGTTTTGACTGTAGAATCAAAATGGATGTTCCAACTCCTAGAAGCCTGCTTAAGTCCATATATGGATCTATTAAGTTTACATACCATGTGTTCCTGACCAGCAGCAATGAAGTCTTGCGGCTGCTGCATGTAGATATCTTCACTAAGATCTCCATTCAAGAACGCTGTTTTGACATCCATTTGCCAAATCTCGTAGTCATGGTACGCTGCTACAGCTAGCAGGATCCTAATGGATTTAAGCATGGCCACGGGCGAAAAGGTTTCCTCATAGTCGATGCCTTCTTTCTGAGTATACCCTTTCGCCACCAAACGAGCTTTAAAGGTCTCAATCCTGCCATCGGGGCCCTTCTTCCTCTTGTAGATCCATTTGCAACCAATTGCTTTTACCCCGGAGGGCGGATCCACTAGAGTCCAGACTCCGTTGGTCTCCATTGAGTCCATCTCAGCTCTCATGGCCTCCACCCACTTCTGGGAGTCTATGTCTAACATAGCTTCCGCGTAAGTCACGGGATCCTCTTCACTAGTCAAGGCTTCCACCAGGTAACTATCCTGGTCATAGCCATATCGGACTGGTGGTCTGGATACTCGGGTGGTTCTTCTAGGTTGATCATTACCTGGATTTTGTGGGACATCTCCCACTGCTCCTGAGCTCTCCTCATCAAGAACTATTTCCTGACAATGAGTGTCCAGGATGTAATCGGATTCTAAGAATCGGGCGTTTCGACTGCAGAACACTTTCTGCTCACTTAAGTCATAGAATAGATAACCCACCGAATCCTTTGGGTAGCCTATAAACAGGCAACGGCTGGTTTTAGATTCTAACTTGTCCGCACTTGTTCTTTTAACGTGTGCAGGACAACCCCAAATCTTCAAGTGTCTTACACTTGGCTTCCTTCCGGTCCAAAGTTCATATGGAGTTTTCGGAACTGATTTGGTTGGAACCCGATTCAGCACGTAGATAGCAGTCTCTAATGTGTATCCCCAAAAGGACGTGGGTAATTGCGAGTGTACGAGAAGCGACCGGACCATGTCCAACAAGGTCCTATTCCTCCTCTCTGAAACACCGTTGAGTTGAGGTGTAGCAGGAGGAGCTAGTTGTGACACTATCCCATTGTCCCTTAAGTAGTCCCTGAATTCGTCAGAGAGATACTCGCCACCTCGATCTGATTGAAGGGCCTTAATTTCTCTCCCTAACTGTTTCTCGACTTCCTGTCTGAACTCTTTGAACTTTTCAAATGATTCAGACTTATGTCTCATTAGGTATACGTAACCATATCGTGAAAAATCATCTGTAAAGGTGATGAAATACACGTGTTGATTCCGTGTCCTAACACTCAGGGGACCACATACATCGGTATGTATTAGGTCAAGTGTGCCTTCAGATCTTTCAGGCTTACCGTCAAATGGCCGCTTAGACATTTTACCTTGAAGGCAAGGTTCACAAGTGGGAAGATTTTCTACGGTTAGAAAATCCAAAGGACCATCCTTTACCAACCTTGTGATTCGGTCAATACCGATATGGCCAAGTCGGTAATGCCAAAGGCACGTGGGACTTACTGTATCATGATTCCTTTTCTTGGGATTTTCAATCGACGTAGTTTCGGTTAAGTTAGTTTCCAGAGAAGGATGTAGAACATAGAGACCGCTCTCTAGTTCCCCGCATGCGATGAATTTATTATTCCGTTTAACAGTAATCATATTACTAAAATAAACAGTATATCCATCAACACACAGTTTTGAAACAGAAATTAAATTTCTTCTCAAGTTCTGTACATAAAGACAATCTTTAAGTACAAGTATTCTTTCTTTAAAAACTAATTCTACGGTTCCTATTGCCGCAGCTGCAACACTTGCAGTCGTTCCCAAGAACAGTGTCACTTCACCTTTATTCAACCTTCTGCTAACTTTGAACCCCTGCAGTGAGTTACACGCATGAGTTGAAGCCCCGAAGTCAACACACCAGGACACAGAAGTAACTAACATATTAGTTTCTATGGCACAAGTTTCGATGTTACCTTTCTTAGATTCCAGGTAGGTAGGACAATTCCTCTTCCAGTGGCCGGTCTGCTTGCAGAAGTGACAGACATCAGATGCCTTGTTCTTCTTCTGCTTCTTAGGTTTGGCAGCCTTCTTCTGAGGCTTCTTTGCCTTTCTCTTTTTCTTGCCCGATTTGTTAGCTTCAGCAAGCATAACCACAGGCTCATCCTTCTTGAGTAAATCCTCGGCTCTCTGCAACATATTGCTGAGTTCCTGGATGATGACATTCAACTTATTCATATTGTAGTTCATGGTGAACGCATTGAAGGAAGAGGGCAAAGAATTTAGGATGGCATCCACTTGCGTGCCAAAATCTAGCCCGGATCCAAGAGCTTCAAGTTCATTAATGTATCCCATCATGCGGAGACAATGGTCATGAACTTTCTGCCCTTTGGTCATCTGCGCGGTCATGAACAATTTCAGGACCTTCTGTCGAGTAGAACGGTTCTGCTCTTCATACATTGTTCTTAGACTGTCCAATATGTCCTTGGCTAGTTCGATCTGATCGAACTGCCTCTGTATTGAGTTGTCTAATGAGGCAATGACAAAGCAGCGGGCCAGGGAGTTCTTATCCTCCCAATCTTGGTAGTCCCTCCTACGGGCCTTAGAAGCTCTATCACCCGGACATTCCGGGGCAGGATTTTTCACTACCTTGTCTAACTTTTCGAAAGTTAGGACCAGCATAAGATTTCTATACCAGTCGGCATAGTTTGGGCCCTTAAGCTTGTTATCGTCTAGAAGCTTTGCAAATTGACCGTTTGCCATTTTCTGATAAAACAGCAAAATCATTAGTCCACAACCTTAGTTTGATTCATGTTACCTACATAGATATGACTTTTAATCTATGTTCCATTTCCATTTGTTCATCTATGAGATTTCCCTCCTTTCTCAGTGACGGAGACGACGAAATGTCTCTGGAAATGTGGGAAATCACATGGGGTGCGTGAAGCCAACTGTTTCAGCTGCATAACCCCACCACCTTTCTGTGACGGATCATATCCACTCATCAAGTGAGTTTCCCTTTGGCCTCTATCAGACAAGGTTCAGAGCCATTTTCAGGTAAACCTTTCTGTCCAGTGAGTGCTTACCCATCATATTCAGGTTACGCCAAGGTACCGTGAGAGAGTTCCCATTTTCTGGTGAAGCCCCTCCCACATTGGTCTATGACGCCCCTATCATCTTATGAAACACTCTAATAGATCCAACAGCAAATGGATAGCCCAATTTTATGGTGTGTTTCCTCATTACTGAAGGATCCATTATTGTACTAATGACGGAAGGCCTTTAGAGAGTCCATCATATGGATCTCCCTATCACATGCATTCATATTTGCTGGAGGGAACAAAATTACGCCCTATCATTAATTTAGGTCAAACTAGAGTGGCTCCCACTGACTTTCATAAAGTCAGATTTCTGGTGGGCCTTAATCGGCTAGGGGTTCCGTACGCATCCCTTTTCAGGGTTGTGGGGCCCACCAAGCGAAAAGAGATCATCCAATGACCTTGAGGGACACCATGGCAATGATGTGCATTCAGCCATGGTGTGCGCAAGAGCCACTAACGAGTCTTCATGGGCCAAGTACTTATGGCCCCTGGTCGCAGCACATCAAACATCCAAACATCACATGTAAAGGAGGAATTGATCCAATCAATTAACTGCTATAAAGCCCATCGAATAGCCCATTTAAAATCTAAGTCATTAACAATTAATGTCTAATAGGTGTATGGGCTGAATCGCAGATAGCAGTTCGGCCCATACAGCTCATCTCACAATAACGGGCTTTTGCAGTTTTAACCCTTTAAAACTGGGCTTTACAGGTGGGCCGAATTAATCCCTGTAATTGAACATCAGATTTGGAACAATAAATGTGAGAAATATGGACTGAAAAACAGTCCCTTTCGAACCCCAGATTCGGCCCAAACAGTTTTGGTCCAATCTGGTCCAAGAGGATCCAAAACTGATTTTCAATTCAGGAATTAATTCATGAAAGATCTGAAATTAATAATTTTGATTTCAAACAATCACAAATCAATCTATGGATTGTTCGCACCACCTGCAAAACAGAGGTTAACCACAAGGGTTGCAGTTTCACAAACTGCAAATCGCAGAAAGCGATTTCTCCAACTGCAAATCTCCAGCGCCGCCTTCTTCTTCCTTTTTCTTTAATCAAGAAAAATAACAGAAATCCTATTTCTATTAATTACATTCTTGATCAAATCCTATACATTCAGTCTAAAAAAAAAAATTATTTACAGACCGAATTAAATGAAATAAATAAATAGAAAAGAAAAAAGGGTGCGTAGACCATCTGCGCCAAATCTGCACTGCGATCTCCAGGTTCGAACAGTCCATTAAATCAAAATAAATAAAGAACAATTCTAAATAAATTTTGGATTTAATAAAATTAATTTCAGATCAATCGCCCTTAACAAGAAACAGTTTCTTGAAATAAAGAAAACAATCTGCGCAAATCTTGAAAGAACACCTTCTATCCATCTGCGCAGGGTCAGATCTGATTTTCTTTTGGTTCAAGATTCGAACCTATGGCTCTGATACCACTGAAAGAATGGCAGGATCCATCCAATGGACGCCATAAAGATTGCGGAATGGGTGGGCGAATTTCAAAAAAATTTCCTACCTTCTCCCAACTGGGAATCATATTCCCTAAATTTAGAATATAATATTCAAGGATCCTACTTGAACCATAATCAAACCAGATCTGCACCAAAATTAAATGGGAGGAATATACCTGATCCGGAGAAGCAGTATCTCCCAAAGTTGGTGTTCACGCCCAAAGAATGCACCAAGATCCGTTCCTGCTGAAGATGACACAGCTGTGGATGGAACAGAACCAGCAGGGTGCGTCCTACACACTGGATCCTTCACAAGAATCCTCTGGGCTTTTGGCCCATTAAGTGTTCAGTGTCTAATTACTTCACAAGAATCCCTTTCAGTCTTTCTTGCAAGACTGATGTCAAGAACAGATTTCTTGACTTTCCTTTTCTACAAAGATCTAATCTTGCAATGGTAGATGGCGGCGGCAGGAGGAGATCTCCAAAAACGAAAAGGCTGAATTGCTTTTCTCTTTTTCTGGAGAGTGTGAAATCTGATCTCTATTCGCAAGAACCTCTCTTGCGATTTTCCTTGGTTCGAAAAATGTTGTATTTCTCTCCTTCTTGGCTTGTTTTTCTCCTCCTTTCTTCTTGATTAAGAAACCTCCTTATTAGGAGTTATCCCAATCCAAATCAGTATTTGGATAGGGGATAATCTTAATCCTTTCTGTAGATAGAGTTAGCTTACTCCTGATCTTATCAGGAGGTTACCAGATTCAAATCTAACTTGAATTTGGTCTCTAAGAGTGGATAAGGCTAAAGGCCCAATCCTTTTACTAACTTCAATCTCAAATTCGCCCCATGGATGGGTGATCATATCAGCCCACCTCGAAATGGGCTTTTGGCCCATTAAGTGTTCAGTGTCTAATTACTTTCCAATCTGCTGCCCAGTTGGGCTTCTTTGTATGGCGCGGGACCCAAGCATTGATCTACACACCAGCCACATGGGTTCGGCCCAGCCTTTAATACAAGGCCCAGCCGAATTCACTGAAAAACTCAATGAACCCCTTGAGTTCATCATATGGACCCTATGGGCCCAACACTTACATTAAGTGGTCCCTGGGCCAAGCCATCTTATAAAAACCCAGGAACTGTGGGCAGGTGCAAGATTAGCCCATCAGGTATTATCCTAAATGGTCTTACACTTAACCTCTCAGCCCTTAATGATCAAGCACTGCCCGACAAGAGAGGACCTCTCCCTCGGCTGCAAGGAACAGTGCCGCACTTCCCTCTCACATGGATCCCGGGAATTAAAATCATTTGCAAACATTTTGAAACCGTACATATATATAAATATAAGTATATTAATTTTGCAAAACAAAATTCCAACGATTGAAATCAACTGCCGGCAGTTTGGTTTCCATCAGAGAGAGTGCATTCCCGATCATTACCCTTTGTTCGACAAAGTGGCTGATTCTATCACTATGACCACCCACTCAGATGAATTCTCAAACTGCCCCAACATACCCAGGTTTGATCCCCGCTAAGGATCTCACTGATTGGTATATCAAAGATAGGCTGATCCGACACCTAGTGAAGTGTCATAATCGAGTCTAGGGGTCAAGTGTAACTTTCCAGTTTTGCCCATCTATCTCCAAGGTCCAGGGCAAGACTGGAAATCTGGTCCGGTTCAAGGATTCAAGTAATCCCATACTGCATGTGCCTCGGGTCTTACCCTGGTGGCTGAGACAGGCCATCCCAACACTTGGTGGCACACCAGCATCAGTCTTGGCAGGATAAATCTCCCTAGACTTATCCAATGGCTGTGAACATTTAAAACTAACATGAATCTCTATAAATGTCCAGTCTTAAGGTTTTGCACAGAATTAAACCAAACAACATGAATCAAACATACACTTTATTTATTTCCACTAAATAACAAAAGTACATCAAATCAGATTGAAGCTAAGGGCATACATAAACTGTCTAACACCTTTTCCTATGCTTCTAACCTCCCTTTGCTCTGGACTCTCAAATAATGTGTGATATGCCATCATAACAATAGTGAGGTAGACTCTAAGGATGATAGATATCACCACAACAAACCGTTTGTGTCGTTCAAAATCATGTGGTGCCCTCATTTCTGATCATCAAATGGAAACATACAAACATGGATCATCTACATATACCAATATACCACAAGAAGATAGACACAATTTGAATAGTAAAATTATTCAAGAAATTAAAGGACTACAATTATGTTCATCAACAAGTTTTTTTGCATTCTTAAGTAACCTACAAATCTTAAAGATGCCATCAGAACCTAATTCAAGGGTGTGACTAATCATTAAACTAAATTATGTATCAAAGTTGACTAATCATTAAACTAGACTTTTTTTATCAAACTCTGAAAAACTCTGCAAGCAAAAACTCTGAACCCGCTTTGCAAGCGTGGGAATCCTACTGCACATTGAAAACATCTCCCCACGAATTTAGCATTCATGTATGGGAGATGTCTTTTTAGGAGATACGGACTCCAAACTAGAGGGAGAAGCTATTAACCAATAATTTCATGCTCTATTTTCTGGAAATCATGGGGCCTGTGGCAAATGACTTTTCTAGTATCACTTACCTTTCCAAATGGGCAAATAATTTTCTCACCACAAGGGAAAGTTGTCAAAACATGATAGACAAAATTGTTTTATTTAATAATGGTTTTTTATAGATAAGACAATCATTATTTTATTTAACAAAGAAACAAAAGAACATGAATAAATGCATTTACTTGAATAAATGACAAAATGAAAAATAATAGGGCCTAGACTGAACTTAGGTAAATGCTCTTAATCTCATTGAGTCTAAGAGAATCCAATTTGGCAATTTGTGTAAAAAAAGTGCCAAAAGTTAAGATATTTTGACATTAGGACATGGGTTGGATTCAATCTAGGCTCTACTACTCAATGTTAAGGTTTGGCCCAATCGAAAAGAAGAAAAAACAAGCTTGGTTTTTGGTCCAGAGTATCCAGACCCAACCTGGGCTTGGGTTTATCAATTAGTCCACCCTAAATATTGATCTATAAATATACACACATGCATGCAAATATGTGTCCAAATGAATGCATATATGTATGTACATCATCAAGTTAGGGCTACTAAGAGCTAGGCCCAGGTCCAACTTGAAAAAAAAAATCATATTTTTGGATCTAAGCCCAACACTAGGACCGAAAATGCAAGCCCAACCTGTGTAAAATTGCAAGTTGGATTTGTTCAGGATTGAGTTGTGGCCGCCCATGTTGCAGCCCTAATCATTTTGAATTAGGTGTTCAGGCTTAGATGACGCTTGCCGAAATTGCCTCCTAGAGATGTTCATTATATGGTCTAGACCACCAAATCAAACCAAAATTGGTGGTTTGAAAGAGATTTTGAGGAATGCATTTTTGGGAATAAGCTGCCTAGCACGTCATGCTCGCCAATCATAGATCCACATCTCTCTCCAGGTGGAAATATGCTTGCCTATGTAAGAGACAATGAGCTGCATGTTTTGAATTTGTTATACAATGAACCCAAACAATTAACATATGGTGCAAAGGAAAATTTCCTGGTGAGCTTTATTTTTCTTATCTATTTCTACCCAATCTGGGCTAAGGAATTTAGTAACTCTGAGTTCCTTTTCACTTATGTAGTTATGTTTACTTCTGTTTCAAGTGACAAAATATGAGTCATCCTTTTGTTTTCCTAATATTATTTTACAATTTGTTTTCAGCAATACTTAATTTTACCTGTGGCCACATGGCATACCTACATATTGGTGGTGGTTGATTGTACTAGTGATGTAGGATATAGTAGGGATCCTACAAATTTCAGATCTATTTGTGAGCTTTGTGGGGTGAAGGAAGGAATGTTGGTGATTAATGATGAAGAATCAAGTAGACAGTTTGCTGTGACGCAAAGAATGAGTTAAAGGAATTAGAAGAGAGAGAGAGGAACCCTTGTTAGAATAAACTGCAGAGATGGATCACTTACAAGAAGAAATAGGTATTCTTGACAAAAACTAGAATTCATTAAACCAAACTTTGTTTAATCAAATCAACTCTTCTTTTTTTTATGGGAAACTGTGCACTTTATTGATTGATTATAAAGAATAACATTATGTATAGGTATAATGTGCCAAGCACCTCAACAGTCTACACTACCTCAGATATTCATTTAAAATGATCCTAGGACTCAAGAGTCCCTATTAGTCACCCCAAAACATCTGCTTCCTAGACAATCTACCATACTGTTTTCAGTTCTTTGGGTCCAACAGAATTCTGCTCTTAATTCTTCTGCAAGTTGTTTCACCTCCCTCAAAATATTTCTATATTGTCATGTGTCCCTCCTTGTTATGCATTAAACAATTCAAAGCAACCCAACAATCTTTTTCTACCACCATGTCAGCTTGCAGAAATTCAGCAATATGTTGCAGAGGGCCAAAGAATTGATTAAGAAGGATGAGTCCATTGCCATGTTTGTTGAAGCAGGCAAATCGGGCAAGAAGAGGAGGGCGAAGAGAAAGCCCCAAAAGAAGGCCACCAAACTCAAGAAGCAAAGGAAAGACAAGGCATCGGATGCCTGTCATTTTTGCAAGCAGATCGGCCACTGGAAGAGGAATTGTCCTCAATAGCTAGAATCCAAGAAAAGGTAATTTCGAATCTTGTGTCATAGAAACCAATTTGTTGGTTGCTTCTATGTCTTGGTGTATTGACTTCGGGGCTTCAACTCATGTGTGTAACTCACTACAGGGGTTCAAGGTAAGCAAAAGGCTGAGTGAAAGAGAAGTAACACTTTACTTGGGGACTTCTGCAAGTGTTGCAGCTGCGACCATGGAACCGTAGAGTTAATTTTTAGAGAATGAACTATTGTACTTAAAAATTGTCTTTATGTACAGAATTTAAGAAGAAATTTGTTTTCTCTCTCAAAACTGTGTGCTGATGGTTATTCTGTCTTCTTTAGTAATACGATTACTTTTAAAAGAAACAACAGATTCATCACATATGGGGAACTGGAGAATGGTCTCTATGTTCTACATCATTATCTAGAAACTAACATAGCCGAAACTACGTCGGCTGATATCCCCAAGAAAAGGATCCGTAATACAGTTAATCCCACGTGCCTGTGGCATTACCAACTTGGCCATATCGGTGCTGACCGTATCACAAGGCTGGTAAAGGATGGTCCTTTGGATTTTCTAACTATAGAAGATCTTCCCACTTGTGAGCATTGCCTTCAGGGTAAGATGACAAAATGGCCATTTAACGGTAAGCCTGAAAGATGCACAGGCACGCTTGACCTTATACATAGTGATGTATGTGGTTCACAGAGTGTTAGGACTCGTAACAAGCACGTATATCATTACATTTACAGATGACTATTCTTTGTATGGTTACGTGTACCTAATGAGACACAAGTCCGAATCCTTTGAAAAGTTCAAAGAGTTCAGACAAGAGGTCGAGAAACAGTTAGGGAGAGAAATTAAGGTCCTTCAATCAGATCGAGGTGGCGAGTATCTCTCTAACGAATTTAGGGACTACTTGAAGGTCAATGGGATAGTATCACAAATGACTCCTCCTGCTACACCACAGCTTAATGGTGTTTCAGAGAGGAGGAATAGGACCTTATTGGGTATGGTCTGGTCACTTCTCATACACTAAGAGTTACCCACATCCTTTTGGGGTTACACATTAGAAACTGCGATATACATGCTGAATCGGGTTCTAACCAAATTGGTTCCGAATACTCCTTACGAATTTTGGACCAGAAAGAAACCAAGTGTCAGACACTTGAAGATTTGGGGTTGTCCTACGCACGTTAAAAGAACGAGTGCGGACGAGTGCAGACAAGTTGGAATCCAAGACCAGCCGTTGCCTATTCATAGGTTACCCAAAAGGATATGTGGGTTACCTATTCTATGACCTAGGTGAGCAGAAGGTGTTCTGCATTCGAAATGCACAGTTCTTGGAGACTAATTATATCCTAGACTCACACCATCAGGAAATAGTTCTTGATGAGGAGAGCTTAGGGTCAGTGGGAAGTGTCCCACAGGTTCCAGGTATTGACCAACCTAGAAGATCTACCTGGGTGTCTAGGCCACCAATCCGTTTTGGCTATGACCAGGATAGTTACCTGGTGGAAGCCTTGACTAATGAGGAGGATCCCGTGACTTATGCGGAAGCTATGTTGGACATAGATTCCCTAAAGTGGGTAGATGCCATGAGAGCTGAGATGGACTCAATGGAGACCAATGAAGTCTGGACTCTAGTAGATTCGCCCCCCTAGGTAAAAGAAATTGGTTGCAAATGGATCTATAAGAGGAAGAAGGGCCCCGATGGTAAGGTTGAGACCTACAAAGCTCGTCTTGTGACAAAAGGGTATACTCAGAAAGAGGGCATCGATTATGAGGAAACCTTTTTGCTCGTAGCCATGCTTAAATCCATTCGGATCCTACTAGCTGTAGCAACATACCATGACTACGATATTTGGCAAATGGATGTCAAAATTGCGTTCCTGAATGAAAATCTTACTGAATATATCTTTATGCAGCAAACGCAAGGTTTCATAGTTGCGGGTCAGGAACACATGGGGACCTCAAACCAAGCCGGTTTGACTCTATCGTCAAAAAGTTGGACGGTTTGACTCTACCGTCAAAAAGTTTGACTTTGAGCAAAATTCGGATGAGCCCTGTGTTTACAGAAAGTCCATTGGGGATAAGGTTACATTCCTGGTTCTATATGTAGACGACATTCTACTCATTGGGAATGACGTAGGAATGTTGACTACGGTGAAAGTATGGCTTTCACAGCAATTCTCCATGAAAGATCTTGGAGAAGCCTCCTATATACTAGGTCTTCGACTCTATAGAGATAGATCAAAGTGGATAATAGGATTATCCCCAATCTGCTTACATTGACAAAATTGTCAAGAGAGACAGCATGGAGAACTCCAAGAAGGGAAATGTTTCTTTCAGGCACAAAGTCACTCTCTCCAAGAAGATGTCTCCCAAGACTTCTGAGGAGATTGAGGGCATGAAGGGCATTCCCTATGCCTCAGCCGTAGGGAGCATCATGTATGCCATGTTGTGCACTCATCTTGACATTGCTCAGGCAGTGAGTGTGGTAAGCAGATTCCAGGCCAACCCAGGGCAGGAGCACTGAACCGTTGTGAAAAATATACTTAAGTACCTTCGAAGGACAAAAGAGTTTTGTCTGGTATTCGATGGTAGCTCACTACAGATCTAGGGGTATACTGATGTCGATTTCCAGTCGGATCCAGATGATAGAAAGTCTACATCTGGGTATGTTTTCACAATAGGATCGTGTGCTGTTTGCTGGAAAAGTAGCAAACTGGGGTCCACGGCAGACTTCACAACCGAAGCCGAATACATTGCCGCAAGTGAAGCTGCCAAGGAAGTCGTGTGGATGAAAAAAGTTCATTCACGAATTGGGAGTAGTTCCATCCAGCACATCACCCATTCCGCTGTTGTGTGACAACAATGGAGCGATTGCTCAGGCTAAGGAGCCACAAGCCCACTCGAAGTCCAACCACATCGAGAGGAAGTACCACGTACTACGGGATATTGTTGGTAGAGGGGACGTCCTAATTAAGAGGGTAGCATCAGCGGAGAATGTAGCAGACCCATTGACTAAGCCACTAACACTGAAAATGTTTGCCACATGTGGAAAGTATGGGACTCTGGCTTATAGCAGATTGGACCTAAGTGCAAGTGGGAGTTGTTAGACAGTTGTATGCCCTTAGCTCCAATCAGATTGATGTACTTATGACATTTATTGTAAATGAATAAAGTGCATATTTGATTCGTGTTCTTATGGTGTGTTTCTGTGTAATATCCTTAAACTAGATACTTAATGAGACTCGTGTTAGTTTAGAATGTTCACAGCCGTTGTATAAGTCTGGGGAGATTTATCCTACTAAGGCTGCCACTGGTGTGCTGCCAAGTGTTGGAGTGGTCTGTCTCAGCTGCCAAGGTGATACCCAAAGCACACGCAGTGTAGGTTTATTTGAAACCTTGAACCGGACTAGATTTCTAGTAATGCCCTGGACCTTGGAGATTAGTGGGAAAAACTAGAAAGTTACACCTAACCCCTAGACTCGATTATGATACTACACTAGGTGTCGGATTGGGCTATCTTGGATATGCCAATAAGTGAAATCCTTAGCAGGGGTCAAAACCTGGGTATGTTGGGACAGTCCGAGAATTCATCTGAGTGGGTGATCATAGTGACAAAATCAATCCCTTTGTCGGACAAAGGTAATGATCGGGGATGCACTCTCACTGATGGAAACCAAGACTGCCGGCAGCCGATTTCAATCGTTGAGATTTGTTTTGCAAAATATATTTTATATGAGATATAAAAGTATATATATATTATGGTTTCCAAAATGTTTGCAAAAGGTTTTAATTCCCGGGATCCATATAAGTAGAGAGTGTAACACTGTTCCTTGCAGCCGAGGGAGAGGTCCTCTCTTGTCGGGTAGTGTTTGATCATTATGGGCTGAGAGGTTAAGTGTAAGACCATTGAGGGTAATACATGATAAGCTAATCTTGCATCTGCCCACAGTCCCTGGGTGTTACAAGGTAGCTTGGCCCAGGGACCACTTAGGGTAAGTGTTGGGCCCATAGAGCCCATATGATGGGTTTCAGGGGGTGTACTGGGCTTTCTAGTGAATTCGGCTAGGCCTTGTAACAAAGGCTGGGCCGAACCCTTGTGACTGATGCATAGATCAATGCTTGGGTCCCATGCCATATAAGGAAGTTGAACTAGGCAGCAGTTTGGAAGGTTAAGTGAGCACATACTATTAAAGGACCTAAAGCCCATTTCGAACTTGCTGATTTGATCAGTTAAAGAGGGGCGAATCTGATATTGGATTAGCAGATAGGATAGGATCTTACCCTATGCACTCAGAGAGTCCAGATCTGAATACAAATTCAGATTTAGAAACCTCTTAACTAGATTAGGAAATGGCTGATATAATCTGCAGATAAGATAATGGTCTATTCTTATCTCTTAAAGGAAATTCAGATCCAAATATGATTTGGATCAACAACTCCTAATGGGATTAGGAACTGATCCCTTTAAAGTTATAAAAGGAAAAGGGGCGGCAGCTTTAGAAGATGATCACATCCAAAACAGAGAGAAAACACAACACCTAGTGAGACTGAGTTTTTTTTCTCCTTGCCGCCTCCTTCCTGTCTCCACCATTACTGCTAGTTCAATCTCCTCTCTTTCAAGTAGGAGTGATCAAGATTGGATCTTGATATCAACCTTTGGGGAAAGGCTAATATGAAGTTGTGCTCACAGCCCCAGCGAATTCTTGTGAAGGGTTCAGTTCTTTTGGACGAATATTGCTGATTCTGCTCCATCCTATACTGCGCCATTTTCAGTGGGAGCAATCTTTGATTCCTACCTTGGGCGTGAACACCTCTATTGGGAGATATTGCTTCTCCGTATCAGGTATATCCCTCTCCTGCTTTTGGTTTCAGATCTGGTTTGGTTTATAGTTCAAGATTGATCATTGAAAATGCAATCTAAAACAGGGAATGTGATTCCCAGATGAGGGGAGAGGAAATTTTTGAAATTTCGCCCAACCTACCTGCAGGGTTCAGCCATCCATATGATGGATTTCTAATCCCTTCACTTCATTTTTTATTTCATGCGCATGCAACCAATAATTTGCCGGCCATTTGAGCTGTTTTCGATTGGAATCTCGCCGAATCTGGATGCTCGTATTCCAAATTCAAACAGGCCTTCGTCGCTCTACTTATTGTGCTGGTAGTTTCGAAGAAACAACGGTCTTGTAGATAATTTTTTTGCGATGCGGATCTGTTTACTTTGTAAGTTGTCTTGTAGATAATTTTTTTTTGCGATGCGGATCTCGCCAGAATCAATTTCTTTTTGCGATGCGGATCTGTTTACTTATTGTTTTGTAGATAATTTTGGAAGTTGGGTTTCTTTGTGCCGGTTTCCTTTCATTAAAAACGCTATCTCCGTACACTTCCCGTTTTGTTCTCTCTATCTCAAGTGGAAGGCAAGTTGTTAATTCAGAGTTGTAAACTCAAAGGTGGTCTGAGATATGCCTCACTTCATGTTCTCTCTCGGTGATCCTCTCCATCTGAAATCAGAACTTTTTGAACTCGACCGGTTGGGGCCGTTCTACTTCATCAGCGGAACTGAGGAGAACTGCCCGAAGGGAGAGAAGATGACCGTGGTCGTGCTGTTGCCGAGACACCATGGGTCTAGCTCTTCTACTCCGGCTCCTGCTCCGGCGGTGGCACAAGCGGGACCGGCGCTCACCGCCGCTCGCGGTGCTCTGTTTCTTGACCGACGGACAAGGACTGCAATCTCTCAGTTGCAGTGGACTTTTACACCACTATTCTTCCAAACATAAGTGTAAAAACAACAGACAACCGGTTCAACTTTGGCATTGATCGTTTTTCATTTACACCGGTGTATTTTTGTATTTATACCTCAAATAAAACGAAGCCTTTATCAAAATTATTATTTGTCTTATGAAACATAATATCAAACAAGAGAAATTGTATTTTTAAAACCACCGATACAATAAAGTATTCATGGTTTCCGATTTGGAAACAAGAAATACTTCACAGAACCAAGAGCATGTTTTCTATATGTTTTAGTTATTGAAATCAATGCTTTTTTAAAATCAGGTATAGAATCTTTGTTTTTTTAAGCTCAGACAAGAAGAAAAACAACTCCCCCTTATGAACCGAACCATATATACTATTTTAAGCTTATTCTTTATTTAAAATAGGTTTAAAAAGATGACTCTGTAACCATTTATTGCTTCTTGTTTGTTGTTATGTTACTATTCTCATTTGAGCGAGTGAAATGGTCGAACCAGATAACCTGAGGGTTGGACCTGTGGACTAGATGAAGTAGTATAAATGATGTAATCAGATGAGAACTAGTATATTAGCTCTATGTTGTGTGAGCTTCGACTTGATTCATTGGGCCCATATCAAATTATTAATGGTTTTAAAACTGAAATCCAGTAAAATATTCGAGCTGTATTTGTATCATGTAGAAGCCAAATTGCCCCTTTGGTATCGGTGGGCCCCATGTTTTTCTTCGCGAGCGTTCGTGATTGGCGGGCGAGTAGGAGCGAGAATGTTCCTAAAAAATACGAAAATCTGGAGACATACAGAAATTTCTCAAAATTACGACAGTCTTCCTCTTCTTCTCCGTATATACCGAACGAATCTCACCACCTCTGCATCGTGAAAACTTCCGGCTCTCTTCAAGTTTAAGGCTTCCGCTCATAGTTACCAGCTAGCAAGCGTTTCGATCTCTCTGTGACTGATTATTTTCTCCATTTTCAACAGAAACCCAGAAGTAAAGATGTCGATCATCCCAAGCATTTTTGGTGGCCGACAAAGCAACATCTTCGATCCGTTCTCTATGGATATCTGGGATCCATTCCAAGACTTCACCTTCGACAGTGCTCTCACCAGTCCTCAATTCAAAACTGAGACGGCAGCATTCGCCAATGCCCGCATCGATTGGAAGGAGACTCCAGAAGCCCATGTCTTCAAAGCTGACCTTCCTGGGCTCAAGAAGGAAGAAGTGAAAGTCGAACTGGAAGAAGGTAGAGTCTTACAAATCAGTGGGGAGCTCAATAGAGAACACGAAGAGAAGAACGATAAGTGGCACCACGTCGAACGCAGCAGCAGCAAGTTCCTTCGTCGGTTCAGGTTGCCGGAGAATGCCAAGGTGGACCAGGTGAAGGCGACGGTGGAGAATGGGGTTCTTATTATAACTGTTCCTAAGGAAGAGATGAGAAGGCCTGAAGTGAAGGCTATTGAAATCTCTAGTTAGAATAAATAGTGTAATACTTCCATTTAGCCTGATGAATGTGTTTTGTATTAGCATGTAGAGAATGGGGAGAGAAGGTATTTTTGTGTGCAGGGTTGAGCTTTTATAAAGAAATTGTTGGAGAGTTTTGTATGCCCTTAGTTTCAATCAGAATGATTTACTTTATGAGTTTATTGTAAAATGAATAAAAGTGCATAATTGATTCATGTTCCCTTGCTATGTTTCTGTGTAATACCCTTAAACTGAATACTTGATGAGACTCGTGTTAGTTTAGAATGTTCATAGCCAGTGGATCGGTCTGGGGAGACCTATCCTGATAAGGTTGACACTGTTGTGCCACTAAGTCGGTTGGGGTGGCCTGTTTCAGCTGCCAGGGTGAGACCCTAGGCACATACAGTGTAGGATTAATTGAATATTTGAATTAGACCAGATTTTCAGTATTACCCTGGAACTTGGAGATTAATGGGCAAAACTGGAAAGTTACACCCGACCCCTAGACTCGATTATGATACTTCACTAGGTGCCGGATTGGGCTGTCTTTGATGTACCAATCAATGAGATCCTTAGCGGGGGTCAAAACCTGGGTATGTTGGGACAGTCTGAGAATTCATTTGAGTGGGTGATCATAGTGACAAGATCAGCCGAGGGAGAGGTTGTTAGACAGTTTTGTATGCCCTTAGCTTCAATCCGATTTGATGTACTTTTGTTATTTAGTGTAAATAAATAAAGTGCATGTTTGATTCATGTTGTTTGGTTTAATTCTGTGTAAGACCCTAAAACTAGACACTTATAGAAACTTGTGTTAGTTTTAAATATTCACAGCCGTTGGATAAGTCTGGGGAGATTTATCCTACCAAGGCTAATACTGGTGTGCCACCAAATGTTGGGATGGCCTGTCTCAGCCACCAGGGTAAGACCCAAGGCACATGCAGTATGGGATTACTTGTATCCTTGAACCGGACCAGATTTCCAGTATTGCCCTCGACCTTGGAGACAGATGGGCAAAATTGGAAAGTTATACCTGACCCCTAGACTCGATTATGACATTTCACTAGGTGTCGGATCGGGCTGTCTTTGATATGCCAATCAGTGAGATCCTTAGATGGGGATCAAAACCTGGGTATGTTGGGACAGTCTGAGAATTCATCTGAGTGGGTGATCATAGTGACAGAATCAACCCCTTTGTCGGACAAAGGGTAATGATCGGGAATGCACTCTCTCTGATGGAAACCAAACTGCCGGCAATTTATTTCAATCGTTGGAACTTTGTTTTGCAAAATTAATATATTTGTATTCGTCTATGTACGGTTTCGAATTGTTTGCAAATGGTTTTAATTCCCGGGATCCATGTGAGTGGAAAGTGCGGCACTGTTCCTTGTAGCCGAGGGAGAGGTCCTCTCTTGTCGGGCAGTGCTTGATCATTAAGGGCTGAGAGGTTAAGTGTAAGACTATTTAGGGTAGTACCTGATGGGCTAATCTTGCACCTGCCCACAGTCCCTGGGTTTTTTATAAGATGGCTTGGCCTAGGGACCACTTAATGTAAGTGTTGGGCCCATAGGGTCCATATGATGGGCTCAGGGGTTTACTGAGTCTTTCAGTGAATTCGGCTAGGCCTTGTATTAAAGGCTGGGCCAAACCCATGTGGCTGGTGTGTAGATCAATGCTTGGGTCCCACGCCATACAAAGAAGCCCAACTGAGCAGCAGATTGGAAGCTAGTTAAACACTGAACATCTAATGGGCCGAAAGCCCATTTCGAGCTGGGCTGATATGATCACCCATCTATGGGGCGAATCTGAGATTAATGTTAGTAAAAGGATTGGGCCTTTGACCTTATCCACTCCAGGAGACCAAATTCAAATTAGATTTGAATCTGGTAACCTCTTGATAAGATCAAGTGTAAACTAACTTAATCTGCAGATAGGACTAAGATAATCCCCTATCCAAATACAGATTTGGATTGGGATAACTCCTAATTAGGAGGTTTCCTAATCAAGAAGAAAAGAGGAGAAAACAAGAGAGAAAATACATCAGAATTCGAACTAGGGTTTTGGTGAGAGAAAACTCCCTGCGAATTGAGATTAGATCTCATTCATACTCCAGAGATAAGAAAAGCAGTTCAGCCATATTCGTCCCTGGAGTTCTTCTCCTGCCGCCGCCATTCACCCTTGCAAGATTCGATCTTTGCAACAATAGGAAGTCAAGAAATCAGTTCTTGACATCAGTCTTGCAAGAAAGACTAAAGAAGATTCGGTGTTCAGAGTTTCCAAAGGATTCTTGCGAAGGATCCAGTGTGTAGGACGCACCCTGCTGGTTACGTTCCATCCACAGCTGTGTCATCTTCAGCAGGAGCGGATCTTGGTTTCTTCTTTGGGCGTGAACACCAACTTTGGGAGATACTGCTTCTCCGGATCAGGTATAATCCTCCCATTTACCTTTTGGTTCAGATCTGGTTCGATTATGGTTCAAATAAGATCCTTGAATATGGTATTCTAAATTTTGGCGTCCATTAGATGGATCCTACCATTCCTTTAGAGGTCCTCTCTTGTTGGGCAGTGTTTGATCATTATGGGCTGGGAGGTTAAGTGTAAGATCATTGAGGATAATGCCTGATGGGCTAATCTTGCATCTACTCACAGTCCTTGGGTGTTACAAGGTGGCTTGGCCCAGGGACCATTTAGGGTAAGTGTTGGGCCCATAGAGCCCATTTGATGGGTTTCAGGGGGTGCACTGTCCATAACAGTGTATTCGACCAGGCCTTGTAACAAAGGCTGGGCCGAACCCATGTGGCTGATGTGTAGATTAATGCTTGGGTCCCACGCCATACAAGGAAGCCCAACTGGGCAGCAGTTAGGAAGGCTAAGTGAGCACATAAGCTTAATGGGCCTAAAGCCCATTTCGAACTCGACTAATTTAATAAGTTAAATATGGGCGAATTCTTAGATGGATCAACAGATAGGATAGGGTCTTAACCCTATCCACTCAGAGAGTCCAGATCTGAATATGATTCAGATATAGAAACCTTCTAATGAGATTAGGAGAAGGCTGATCTAATCTGCAGATAAGATAAGGGTGAAGAAAGATTTCTGCAATCCCTATGAAAATCTTTCTTGCCGCCTCCGTCCTGCAGCCGCCAGACATCCAGTTCGATCTCCAACTCTATAGGAGAATTGATAGGAAGCTGTACTCACGTGCCATCCTGCTGTTTCTTGCGAATGACAGAGTTCTTGGAGAAGAACTCTACTCCATCCTACACTGCGCCATCTTCAGTGGGAGCAGTCTTTGGATCCTTCCTTGGGTGTGAACACCTTCATTGAGAGATAATATTTCTCTGTATCAGGTATACCTCCCTCCTACTCCTTTTGGTTCAGATCTGGTTCAGTCTATGGTTCAAGATTGATCCTTGAAAATATGATTTTCTAAATAGGGAATTCAATTCCCAGTTGAAGATGAGAGAAATTTTTTTTTTGAAATTCGCCCACCTTATTTTGCAAGATTTGGGCGTCCATACGATGGATCTCTCATCCCTTCAGAAATATTCGAAAATTGTATAGAACTTGTTTGATTTAATGCTAAAACCAGATTTTGCACCCAAAAGGAGTTTGTTTTCTAATGAAAATGACATAAAGATTTGTACATTTATGTTTTCTGATGAAATGGAAAATCTCTTGTGGTTTTGCTTCAACTATGTTGATTTTCTGAATTGAGAATTTGTTTGCTGCCTAGGCCATCATATGTTTGATGTATTTATATCCAAGAGATGAGTTTGTTGGAAAATGGGGTCACTATAACTTTGGATGAGAAGCTCTGAGGCGCGTTTCAAAACATGTCTTTAGAACGTTATTTGCCCCCACTCGGTTTCATCGAGTTTGTTGTTGGGTTACAGGCAAATCCGTTCACAGGATACAATAGAGCTTTGGGCGAGAATCTGTAACTAACAAAGTTGAAGAATCTCCGAAGAAACCTTTTGTGAGATGTAGCAAACCGGACTGAGAGAGAGAGAGAAAGTGGATTTCGAAATTGTGTGTTTTTGAAGTCTGATTCATGCTCCTTAAATAGTTTATGAAGAGGTATGAAGAAAAGGTAGGTGTTGGTTTAGAGAAGGCACCTTGAATAGTCACAATTTTAAACATTATGATTGTTTAAAAAGTAGTTAACAGTTAATGATTGTTAACTTTGAATTGTGCTTCTTGATCACACCCGATCGAATCGTGACCATTGATCTCATCAATGGTGATCAACGGTCAGCATCGCACCAAAACCAAAGCCGCCCTTCGCGAGCCACGTGCGAAGTGCGAGTAAAGCGCGCCGCACACACGCGTGCATACACGTGTGCACACGTTGCGTGATATCAAACCCCATACTCTCCTCTACTATTTCTACGGAGTGTAAATCAACTCCTATTAAAATACTAAAAACAAAGCTTATAATTTTTTAATGTGGGATAAGTTCAAAACTGAGTTTCGTAAGAGAAAAGCTAATTTTTCAATAAAATGTGCAAGTGCAGTTTCTCATGTAATTGACCAATCAAACCCATTGAATTTAATATCTTATGAGATTAAAATCCAACAGAGTCTGGTTAGAACAGAACTAGAAATCTAGGATGAATAGCTTAGGATTGATGATATTATTCTCAAACTGAATTTATACGGGCTATATGAATTCATGTTTTCATTTGAGTAGTATTACATCAAATATCATGAGCAATGAAATTGGCGTTTCAAGTTTTAATAATTCATGTCAGCATTTTCCTTGGCATGTAAATTGAAGCAGAGACTAGTTCCCCAATCCTACTCATGATGAGAGTGGAATTAGCATTTATCAAATACTAGTTGAGGGGTACTACATTTGCATGTGCAAGATGAGAGAGCAGATAGTGGAGAGAAGAAAAGAAAATGAACTAAAGTGTTTGATTGTCTGGCGTGAAAATGAAAAGAAAATGCAAGTATCAATATTATATAGTAAAGACTAATGAGGTATTTAAGGTTGTTAAAATTTTAGTCATGGATATTCCATTAAGTATGCATTATTAATGACTATGCAAATATAGGGGTGCAATCAAGTATTAATTTGAGTGAGCTTGGCCTAAGGAGCTGGCCTTAAGTATAAATTCTTCAAATCAGGTATCCAAGTCCAATTTTGTACTTTGAAGGGTTAAATAAAGGGAAAAATTCTCCATAGGTACCTGTACTTTAGGTATATCATGTGACTTTACTTTAAAATGCCACAATCTAGTACTTAATAGACTGTCAGTTATGTATATCACGTGACTTTACTTCACATGCAATTTAATACTTTTTAAAATGTCAAAATTATCCATGAACATTGTTCATCATCTTCTTTCTAAGAAAACGAAAGAGGCAAACAACTGCTTCAAGCTCTAGCAAACCTCCACCGGACAGCAAGCATTTTCCACTGGGTTCTCTATCAAATCTCCAGGCACCGGATTTGGTAATGGCAGATACAGTGGTCGCCCTCTGGGCTTATCTTCATTTGCGTGTTCGCCTCTGCAGCAGCAGCCTCAAGCTGGTTCGGGTATGAGAGTCGTTTTCCTTGGAGGCTCCGGTACAAGAAGGGAGTGTAGTGGAACCGGTGTCTTCTTGCCTCGTAGGATGGGTAGCCCAACTGAATCCCGGAAATAACCAGGTAATTTTTGTTCCCTTCTAAAGCCTCTATTCCTTTTCTCTTTCTATGAGCTATGTCATTTACAGGGGCGTTGTTCTCATTGATGTGTTGTTTGTTTGATGGAGTTGGTTTTTAGTGATCCGTTTTTTCCCATGCGATTTCTTTTTAATTTGTTTGGGGCCTGTATAAGTTTTTTTTTTCCCTTTTATTTGGATGTCTATTACAAATACTGGGTTTGTATTTCGGTTCGTTTTGATGAGTTGTTTTTGGGTGGCCAGAGGTGGTAGTGTTTGTTTTGCATCTGGGTTTTTCATGGGGTTAACTTGTGTTTTCTGTATATCAGCGTGTTCGACAGTTCTACTTCCTGCAAGAGTTGTGCAGGCCTTGAATTTGAACTTCGACGACATGGGTGCTCGTCCACGCATCCATGGAGTTTTTGCTGCAACTGAAAATGGTAGGCGAGCTATTGAGTTTCCTCAACTCCCTTTCCGAGTTGGTGACGCATACACCTAACGTAGTGTTTGTTATGTGGGCAGTTGGTATTGCAGATCCGGTGACTGCTCGGAGTAATGCCTCCAATTCCACCCAAACAATTGGAATTGGAATAACTCATTCCAATTCCGATTCCAGACTCCTATTCCTGCAAACCAAACGAATCCTTATTTCTTAATGGGTTGCTCAACTCTTCAACTCTTTAAGGGAGAGTTGCCTTTCTTGTCGTGAGCTTCAAAAACAAAGATCCTATACTTGCTTTTATTTTAGAAAAAAAAGAAAACATTGATTTCAAAAGCAAAAACATAGGAAACATGTTCTAGTGTATTTCTTGATTCCAAATCCGAAACCGTGAATGCTTTTTAATGAATTGATGGTTTTAAAAATACATTTTCTTTTTGTTTGAAAATTGAAATTATATTTCATAAGGTACAAATAGCGATTCTGATTGAATGGATACTACTAGCATAGTTTTCAAAACCAGATTGGACCAGACGGTTAGATCGGAAAAATTGGGAACGATCGGTTCCATTTTACCCCAAAATCGTTATTTCGGCAAAAACCATTGATTTGGTCAGCAAATCGCTGACTTGGGCAGTCGAACCATTCGAACCATCCAACAGATTTGGCCATTTTTTTTTTACAAAACAGGCCATCCGTTCAATTCGAACAGTCGGACCATTCGACCTGAGAACCAGACCCTTGACTTGTTCGTTATCCAGTTCGATTTTAAAAACCTTGACTACTAGCTCACCTTACTTATTTTAACATTTGATATTTTTATTAATTTATACATTTGGATCCAAATCCATTTAAATGTGGGTTGGTATGATCCATAAAAGTTTGAACATGTGCTAGTTAGGGCCGTTTATCAAACCAATTAACCCGACTCAACCTGACCTGAGTTGGTTGGTTTTCTAGATCTTTTGATTGATTTTAATTGGTTCTACAATTTCCCAATCCAATCATGTCAGGTGGGTTTTGGTTTGGCCAGTAAGCCGACCAAAATCGAACTGACCCAATCATAAATCTATAGTAATATTTTGTATTTTCAAATTTAATTTTTTAATATAGGAAAGTAGGAAATATTCCCATATTTCCTATTTTAAAATATTTTTATATTGTAAACTTAAATTTTTAATTTATTTTTTACTAATACCATTATAATTTTTAAATTTAAATTTAATTTTTTAAGTTTAAATCTTTTGAGCCAATTGATCAAACTGAAAACTAATCCAAATCGATACAACTCGAGTTGGTCAATTTTCACTAATAGTCGATCAATTTCGGGTGACTAACCCAATTTGATCAGGCCAGTTTGGTTGACCAAACAACTTACAACCAAACCAACCAATGAATACCACTAATGCTAATAATATGGTATACATAATATTATGGTATGTGTAGAATAAAGTTTTGGGAAAATAACATAGACCCTTTGAACTTTCATTTGCAAACTTCAATGAGCTTTCACTCTGTGACAAATACCCCTTAATTAAGAGTTCCCATAATTAACTTGGAAAAGGATTTTAATTCAATTAATTTTTTAATCCCCAAAATACCTTTTTTTTTATTTATTTGAATGATTACAAATACCCTAATGTTAGTGGATTCAAAAGTTAATGCATCAAAAATGTACTGCTCTTTAAAAAATCGTATGATACATGCCACTACATTGCAATATTTTGAACTTTGGGTGGAGTTTTTCTTGTGTGCCACAGACTAAGGTGGTGTTTTGTAGTATAGTGGACCCACGAAATAGTGGGTTTCAAAGCACACCACACCACTCTAATGCGTTCTGTTATGATGTGGTGTGGTTTAAAACCCACTATATCGTGGTGTGGACTACACCACACCCCAAAATATTGGCCACACCATTATCTCATGGTCACAATCATGTCACAGGCCTCTTTCCCTATCCAGTATTTTGCATGTGTATTAATTTATACATTTTTTAATTTTGTCTTATATTTAATTAATAATATTTGTCTTAGCATTACAATTGTTATTAATTGGTATTCAAAATCAGAATTTTACCTTTTTATGTTTTTACTAATTTTAATAATTCTAGATTGATTTCTTGTTAATTATTTATCATGAATATTAGTTCTCTTATATATGTGTGTGCTATATATTTTTATATTACCTTTAATTTTTGTCATTATTAATTTTTTTTAATTCATCCATTAACTTTTTATTAATTCGTATTAGCCATATTTAAATTGATCAAATATTAAATTAATTTGTATTTTTCTTAAAAAACAAAAAAAAATATTACTCTTAACCGATGTAGTAGATTAAATATTAAATTAGTAAAAGTAATATTACTCTTAACCGATCAAATATTAAATTATCTCACAGCGTATCCAAGATACATAGAACCAAAATACAAGGTGTAGCCTGAACCACACCACACCCTATAAAGCACCTATATGGGCATGGTGTGGTTAGGCTACCTAATTTTTGTCCATAACATGGTGTATTCTCAATTACACTACAAGCATGGTATAATTAAGAATATACCATCTAATTTCTCATTCATACTACGAAAGAAATGAAAACATATTCTATATTTTATAACCTTAGAGCCACTTTTTTGTTGATTACAAGAACAAAATCAAATTGAATGAGTTTTCACTTTATATTTCTAAAAGATATACATTCTAGATGGCTTTTATGTTATTTTTGCCTGGCATTTCTTTTTTTTTTTTTTATTCTTTGGACAGGTGACCGGAAGGAAAACAATAATACACCATCATCATGACCAGAAAATTGCAGCCTATTGATACTTCTATGATCTGATTTTTCTCAGCATATAACTCAAGCACAAAATGCAATTGATGTGTCCACTATTAATGTTCTTCAACCAGGTGTCGTCCTACTGGAATCCTAATAAATAATAACCTATTGGAATCCTCTGAAATTCATGACACAATTCTGAGCTTAGATGGCTCATCTGTGAGTTACCCCTGGATGCTAAGGACGTGGTTCTGAATTGGCCCAAAAATAATCTTGGCCGTATGAACATGTTCCAGAGGAAGGAAATACTTGATTGAACAAGACTTCTAACAATTTTTTCATATAGAATTTACTGCATCAGGCACGATACAAAGAAGGACTGAATACAAAGAAGAATGAAAACAATTAATGATTGAAGCTACAAAAATCCTCAACTGCGTAGAGAAAGTAACAATTGAACCGAAGCAACTATTATATCACTTTTCCATTTCATATAAAAAAACTGAACGATAAATTTGGCTAAACATTAGATCAAGTAAGTTTTATACAAATTTATATACTTTTCTATTCATTCTCAATCCTCCACATAAAACATCATCTCTCACCATTTTGTTATCTTACAATGCATTCATCCGACCAAATGGAAGTATTACACTATTTATTCTAACTAGAGATTTCAATAGCCTTCACTTCCGGCTTCTTTGTCTCTTCCTTTGGAACAGTTATAGTAAGAACTCCATTCTCCATCGCCGCTTTCACCTGGTCCACCTTGGCATTCTCCGGCAACCGGAACCGACGAAGGAACTTGCCGCTGCTGCGTTCGATGCGGTGCCACTTATCGTTCTTCTCTTCGTGTTCTCTGTTGCGCTCTCCACTAATTTGTAAGACCCTACCTTCTTCCAGTTCGACTTTCACTTCTTCCTTCTTCAGGCCAGGAAGGTCAGCTTTGAAGACATGGGCTTCTGGAGTCTCCTTCCAATCGATGTGGGTATTGGCGAATGCTGCCGCTTCGGTTGAGGATTGAAGGGCTCTGAGAGCATTGCCGAAGGTGAGGTCCTGGAATGGATCCCAAATGTCCATAGAGAAAGGATCGAAGATGTTGCTTCGTCGGCCACCGAAAACGCTTGGGATGATCGACATCTCTGCTTCAGGGTTTCTGTTTGAAATGGAGAAAATACAAGTAGTCACAGAGAGATTGAAACGCTTGTTAGCTACGAGAGGGAAGCCTTTGAATTTGAGGAGTGCTGAAAGATTTCACGATGCAGAGATTGGGGATGCATTCGGTATTTATAGAGAAGAAGGGGAAGCCTCTCGAATTTCGGAATATTTCTTTATTCTTCGAGACTTTGACAATTCGGGAACATTCTATGATTCTAGTTCCTCTTTTTAACGTTCTAGGCTTCTAGCTCCTTCTCACCAATCACGAACGCACACGAATATATGCCCATTTGGCAGGGCTTTCACTGAGCGGTTTCTGGCTTTGCACGGTGGGCTCGATGCACCCGGAAAGCCTAAGTAACTTTCACTCGGTGCAGACATTCACCATCCGATGAAACCACTGATTCTAATAGCTTCTTCAAAGCGGCTCTCAATCAACCCTGGTTTTTGGCCCATATGTGTTCTGATATGGGTCCAATCACCAATGAATGAGTCTAAGCCCACATAAGACACAACTAATATAAGGGATGTCAATCTATGTCTCTGGTTCCATCATTTATACTACCTCATCTGGTTCACAGGTCCAACCGTTTCATTATCTGGTTCGACCATTCCACTATTCAAATAAAAATTGTATTAAAACAACAAAAAAAACAAGTAATTGATGGTAAAGCCTTTCAAAACAATGGAAGGGATAGGGAAACCAAACACAGCCTAAGGGAGTGTTCTCCAATATGAATATTTTTGCTTGTTGTGAGCATGGTTCCAAATATTTTGATATTGTATCAGGTGTATCATATCAGTAGCTCCTTGAAATCCCAAATAAGGGATGTTTTGGAATTTGACCACTTTCATGAGTAGGAAAGCCTAAAACCGACCCCTTATAAAAATCTAAAAAAAAATTATGAAGTATTGAAACACCCCTATTCGTGCGTATCGATAGTTCGATACTTTAAACCATGGTTGTGAGTTTTAAAACAAAGGTTCCATATTGGGTTTTTCTAATTGTTCCTTGTTGTATGGTGAATTTCTTGTTTCCAAAGCTGAAACTAGAAACATTTTCTTGAATTTCTAATTTTAAAAACATATGTTCTCTAGTATTTGGTATTATATTTCCACAGCGATGGTTGACTTCATCGTTGTCTGATGCCTCTCATCCTATAATGCCATCCTCGGTCGACTGACCCTGAATGCTCTGTGAGTCTTGGTGTCCACCTACCACCTAGCAATCAAGTTATCGACCCCGTATGGAGTAGGTGTAGCACGTGGAGACCAGAGGGCAGCACGACAATGCTACCTGACAGCCTGCCGAGGAAGACCACATGCTGCGGAGACGCTGACAATAGAGAACATAAACCTGCGAGACGAGCTGAAGACGCAGTGCGGCAAGCCCGTCGAAGACCTCATACAAGTGTCACGCTTCGATGAAGACCCTAAAAGGACAGTTCAGGTCGGATCCCTCTTAGAAGATCATCTTCGAGAAGATCTAATACAATTGTTGAAGGACAACGTGGACGTGTTCGCCTAGTCGGTGGTACATAAGTCGGGCGTTGACCGCTAGGTCATCACCCATTGCTTGAACGCTGACCCACGTGTTAGACAGTTATGCCCTTAGCTCCAATTAGATTGATGTACCTTTTGACATTTTTTGTAAATGAATAAAGTACGTAATTGATTCATGTCATTGTGGTGTGTTTCTGTGTAATACCCTTAAACTGTACACTTATGAGACTCGTGTTAGTTTAGAATCTTCACATCTGTTGGATAGCTTTGAAGGGATGAGAGATCCATCCCATGAACGCCCAAAGATTGCGGAATAAGAGGGCGAATTTCAAAAATTTCTCTCCCTTCAACTGGGAATCGCATTCCCTATTTAGAAAATCATATTTTCAAGGATCACTCTTAAACCATAAACTGAACCAGATCTGAACCAAAAAGAGTAGTAGAGGATTATACTTGATACGGAGAAACAATATCTCCCAATGGAGGTGTTCACGCCCAAGGAAGGATCCAAAATCTGCTCCCACTGAAGACGGCGCAATGTAGGATGGAGCAGAAACAACAATGTTCTTCTCCAAGAACTCTAGCATTCGCAAGAAACAACAGGATGGCACGTGAGAACAGCTTCCTTTCAATTCTTCCTCCAAAAACTGATGTCAAGATCAAATCTTGACTTCTCCCACTAGTGGAGATCGAACAGGCAAAACAGGGCGGCAAGAATAGGGAGGCGGAAAGAAAGAATTCGCAGGGTGCAGAATTCATTCTTCTTGTGATTTCAGCACTGAAGAAAATCTGATTGTGTGTCTACTAAAGGCTGCCACCCCCTCCTTCTTTTGTTAACCTAAAAGATCAGCTCCTAATCCAATTAAGATATGCTTATCCAAATCATATTTGGATAAGACCCCTTTTAGGTGATAGGGATAAACCCTTATCTTATATGCAAATTAGATTAACTTTCTCCTAATCTCATTAGGAGGTTTCTAGATCTGAATCACATTCAGATCTGGACTCTATGAGTGGATAGGGTCAAGACCCTATCCTATCTGCTAATCCATCTCAGAATTCGCCCCATTATTTACTAATAAAATAGCCCAGTTCGAAATGGGCTTTAGGCCCATTAAGCTTATGTGCTCACTTAACCTTCATAACTACTGCCCAGTTGGGTTTCCTTGTATTGCGTGGGACCCAAGCATTGATCTACACATCAGCCACATGGGTTCGGCCCAGCCTTTGTTACAAGGCCTGGCCGAATACACTGTTATGGACAGTGCACCCCTTGAAACCCATCAAATCGGCTCTATGGGCCCAACAATTACCCTAAGTGGTCCCTGGGCCAAGCCACCTTGTAACACCCAGGGACTGTGGGCAGATGCAAGATTAGCCTATCAGGTAATATCCTCAATGGTCTTACACTTAACCTCTCAGCCCATAATGATCATACACTACTTGACAAGAGAGGACCTCTCCCTCGGTTGCAAGGAACAGTGTTGCACTCTCTACTTATATGGATCCCGGGAATTAAAACCTTCTTGCAAACATTTTAGAAACCATAATATATATACTTTTATATCTCATATAAAATATACTTTGCAAAACAAATCTCAACGGTTGAAATCGGCTGCCGACAGTCTTGGTTTCCATCAGTGAGAGTGCATCCCCGATCATTACCTTTATCCGACAAAGGGGCTGATCCTGTCACTATGATCACCCACTCAGATGAATTCTCAGACTGTCCCAACATACCCAGGTTTTGACCCCCGCTAAGGATCTCACTGAATGGTACATCAAAGATAGTCCAATCCGACACCTAGTGCAGTATAATAATCGAGTCTAGGGGTCGGGTGTAACTTTCCAGTTTTGCCCATCAATCTCCAAGGTCCAGGGCAATACTAGAAATCTGGTCTAGTTCAAAGATTCAATTAATCCTACACTGTATGTGCCTAGGGTCTTACTCTGGCAGCTGAGACAGGCCACCCCAACCGACTTGGTGGCACCATAGTGTCAACCTTGTCAGGATAGGTCTCCCCAGACCGATCCACTGGATGTGAACATTCTAAACTAACACGAGTCTCATTAAGTGTCCAGTTTAAGGGTATTACACAGAAATATACCAAGGGAACATGAATCAAATATGCACTTTTATTCATTTACAATAAACTCATAAAGTACATCATTCTGATTGAAGCTAAGGGCATACAAAACTGTCTAACAAGCTTTGCGGAGATTTATCCTGCCAAGGCTGACATTGATGTGTCGCCAAGTTGGTTGGGGTGGCTTGTCTCAGCTGCCAGGGTGAGACCTAAGGTACATGCAGTGTGGGTTTCCTTAAAACCTTGAACCGGACCAAAATTCCAGTATTGCCCTGGACCTTGGAGATAGATGGGCAAAACTAAAATGTTACCCCTGACCCCTAGACTCGATTATAGTACTACACTACCTGTCGGATTGGGCTGTCTTTGATATGCCAATTAGTGAGATCCTTAGAAGGGGTCAAAACCTGGGTATGTTGGGGCAGTCTAAGAATTCACTTGAGTGGGTGATCATAGTGGCAGGATCAACCCCTTTATTGGACAAAGTGAGTTGGGGAATGCACTCTCTCTGATGGAAACCTAAACTGTTGGCAGTTGATTTCAACCGTTGAAATTTGTTTTGCAAAATATATATATATATATATATTATAGTTTCAAAATGTTTGCAAAAGATTTTAAGTCCCGGGATCCATGTGAGTAGAGAGTGCAGCACTATTCCCTGTAGCCGTGGGAGAGGTCCTCTCTTGTTAGGCAGTGTTTGATCATTATGGGCTGAGAGGTTAAGTGTAAGACCATTGAGGGTAATACCTAATGGGCTAATCTTGCATCTGCCCATAGTGGTTGGGTTTTCATAAAGTGGCTGGACCCAAGGACCATTTAGTGTAAATGTTGGGCCCATTAAGAGCCCATGGTGATGGACACAGGGGTTCACTGTCTCCTACAGAGAATTCGGCCAGGCCAGTAACAAAGGCTGGGTTGAACCCATGTGGCTGATGTGTAGATCAATGTTTGGATTCCACGCCATACAAGGAGAGCCAAATGGCAGCAGGTTAAGAGGTTAAGTGAGCACATAAACTTAATGGGCCTAAAGCCCAATTCGAACTGGGTTAATTAGATTAATTAAATAGGGGCAGATTTGGGTTTGGATCAGCAAATAAGGATAAGAAGATAAGTCTTATCCACTTAAAGAGTCCAGATCCAAATAAAGATTTGGATCAGGAAACTCTCAATTTGATTAGGATTAAGCTGATCTTAAACTGCAGATAAGATAAGGGATTATCCTTATGATTTAAAGAGTCCAGATCCAAATAAAGATTTGGATTAGGAAACTCCTAATCAGATTAGCAGGTTGTCTCTTTAAGATTATGAATAAGAGAGCAGGGCGGACATGCAAAACACACAACAAACATTATAGCAATCTGTAGAGTTCTCCCCTGTTCTTGCCGCCCCTACCCAGTTCGATCTCCACTTGTGGGAGTGATCAAGAATTGTTCTTGATATTGCTTCTTGGTAGAAGAGGCAATTTGAAGTTGTGCTCATTAGCCCTCTACCCCATTCTTGCTGAAGAAATCAGTTTTTGCTGAAGAGCCATCCTGCTGATCCTGCTTCACCTCACACTGTGTCATCTTCAGTGGAAACAGTTTTTGTATTTCTCCTTGGGCGTGAACACCTTCATTGAGAGTTACTGCTACTCCATATCAGGTATATCCCTCTCCTCCCTTTTGGTTTCGGATATGGTCCAGTTTGGTTCAAGATTGATCATTGAAAATGCAGTTTTCTAAAATAAGGAATGCGGTTCCCAAATGGGAGAAAAGATAAATTTTTGAAAATTTGCCCAACCTTCTTGTATGGTTCGGCCATCCATATAATGGATCTCTTTAAAGAATGGTAGGATCCATCTAATGGACGCCAAAAGGTTACGGAATGGGTGGGCGAATCTAAAAAATTTTCCTAAATTCGCCCAACTAGGAATCATATTCCCTAAATTTAGAATACTATATTCAAGGATCTTACTTGAAACATAATCGAACCAGATCTGAACCAAAAAAACAAAAGGGAGGAATATACCTGATCCGGAGAAGCAGTATCTCCCAAGTTGGTGTTCACGCCCAAAGAAGAATCCAAGATCCGCTTCTGCTGAAGATGACACAGTTGTGGATGGAACGGAACCAGCAGGGTGCGTCCTACACACTAGATCTTTCGCAAGAATCCTCTGGAAACTCTGAACACTGAATCTTTCTTAGTCTTTTTCGCAAGACTAATGTCAAGAACTGATTTCTTGACTCCCTATTGCTGCAAAGATCAAATCTTGCAAGAGGGAATGGCGGCAGCTGGAGGAGAACTCCTGGGACGAAGATGGCTGAAGTGCTTCTCTTCTCTATGGAGTTTTGTATGAGATCTTATCTCAAATCGCAGGGAGTTTTCTTAACAAAAACCCTTGGTTCGAAATCTGATATGTTTCTCTCTTGGGTTTCTCCTCCTTTCTTCTTGATTAAGAAACCTCCTAATTAGGAGTTATCCCAATTCAAATCTGTATTTGGATAGGGGATTATCTTAATCCTATCTGCAGATTAAGTTAGCTTACTCCTGATCTTATCAGGAGGTTACCAGATTCAAATCTAATTTGAATTTGGTCTCCTGGAGTGGATAAGGTTAAAGGCCCAATCCTTTTACTAACATTAATCTCAGATTCGCCCCATAGATGGGTGATCATATCAGCCCAGCTCGAAATGGGCTTTTGGCCCATTAAGTTTCAGTGTTTAACTAGTTTCCAATCTGCTGCCCAATTAGGCAGGCCTCTTTGTATGGCGTGGGACCCAAGTATTGATCTACACACCAGCCACATGGGTTCGGCCCAGCCTTTATTACAAGGCCTAGCCGAATTCACTGAAAAACTCAGTGAACCCCTAAGTCCATCACATGGACCCTATGGGCCCAACACTTACATTAAGTGGTCCCTGGGCCAAGCCATCTTATAAAAACCCAGGGACTGTGGGCAGGTGCAAGATTAGCCCATCAGACATTATCCTAAATGGTCTTACACTTAACCTCTCAGCCCTTAATGATAAAGCACTGCCCGACAAGAGAGGACCTCTCCCTCGGCTGCAAGGAACAGTGCCGCACTCTCCACTCACATGGATACCGGGAATTAAAACCATTTGCAAACATTTCGAAACCGTACATATATATATATATATAAATATATTAATTTTGCAAAACAAAATTCCAACGATTGAAATCAACTACCGGCAGTTTGGTTTCCATCAAAGAGAGTGCATTCCCGATCATTACCTTTGTCCAACAAAGGGGTTGATCCTGTCACTATGATCACCCACTTAGATGAATTCTCAGACTGTCCCAACATACCTAGGTTTTGATCCCCATCTAAGGATCTCACTGATTGTCATCTACATACAGAACCAAGAAGGTAACCTTATCTCCACTGTACTTCCTGTAAACACAGGGTTCATTCGGATTCTGCTTGAAGTCAAACGATTTGACAATAGAGTCAAAACGGATGTTCCAACTTCTAGAAGCTTGCTTAAGTCCATAAATGGATCTATTGAGTTTACATACCATGTTTTCCTGACCTGCAGCAATGAAGCCTTGCGGCTGCTGCATATAGATATCTTCAGTAAGATCTCCATTCAGGAATGCAGTTTTGACATCCATCTGCCAAATCTCATAATCATGGTACGCTGCTACAGCTAGCAGGATCCTAATGGATTTAAGCATGGCTACAGGCGAAAAGGTTTCCTCATAGTCGATGCCCTCTTTCTGAGTGTACCATTTCGCCACCAGATGAGCATTGAAGGTCTCAACCCTACCATCGGGGCTCTTCTTCCTCTTGTAAATCCATTTGCAACCGATTACTTTTACCCCGGAGGGCGGATCTACTAGAGTCCAGACTCCATTGGTCTCCATTGAGTCCACCTCTACTCTCATGGCCTCCACCCACTTCTGGGAATCTTTGTCCAACATAGCTTCCGTGTAAGTCACAGGATCCACCTCACTAGTCAAGGTTTCCACAAGGTAACTATCCTGGTCATAACCATAACGGACTGGTGGCTTGGATACCTGAGTGGATCTTCTAGGTTGGTCACTACCTGGAACTTATGGGACATCTCCCACTGCTCTTGAACTCTCCTCATCAAGGACTATTTCCTGACGATGGGTGTCCAGGATATAATCGGTTTTCAAGAACTGTGCATTTTGGCTACAGAACACCTTCTACTCACTTGGGTCATAGAATAGGTAACCCACAGAGCCTTTTGGGTAGCCTACAAATAGGCAATGGCTGGTCTTGGATTCCAACTTGTCTGCACTCGTTCTTTTAACGTGTGTTGGACAACCCCAAATCTTCAAGTGTCTGACACTTGGTTTCTTTCCGGTCCAAAGTTCATATGGAGTGTTCGGAACCGATTTGGTTGGAACCCAATTCAGCACGTAAATCGTAGTCTCTAATGCGTAACCCCAAAAGGATGTGGGTAACTCTGAGTGTAAGAGAAGTGACTGGATCATATCCAATAAGGTCCTATTCCTCCTCTCTGAAACACCATTAAGTTGTGGTGTAGCAGGTGGAGCTAACTGTGATACTATTTAATTGTCCTTTAAGTAGTCCCTGAATCCGTCAGAGAGATACTCGCCACCTTGATCTGATCGAAGGGCTTTAATTTCTCTCCCTAACTGTTTCTCGACCTCTTGTCTGAACTCTTTGAACTTTTTAAAGGATTCAGACTTGTGTCTCATTAGGTACACGTAACCATATTGTGAAAAATCATCGGTGAAGGTGATGAAATAGACATGTTAATTCCGTGTCCTAACACTCAGGGGACCACACACATCACTATGTATAAGGTCAAGTGTGCTTGTACATCTTTCAGGCTTTCCGTTAAATGGCCATTTCATCATCTTGCCTTGCAGGCAAGGCTCACAAGTGGGAAAATCTTCTACACTTAGAAAATTCAAAGGACCATCCTTAACCAACCTTGTGATTCGGTCAACACCGATGTGGCCAAGTCGGTAATGCCACAGGCACGTAGGTTTAACTATATCATGGGCTCTCTTCTTGAGGATTTCAGCCAACATAGTTTCAGTTATGTTAGTTTCTAGAGAAGGATGTAGAACATAGAGACCGTTCTCCAATTCCCCGTATGCGATCAATCTGTTATTTCTTTTAATAGTAATCGTATTACCAAAGAAGACAGAATAACCATCTGCACACAGTTTTGAGACAAAAATCAAATTTCTTCTTAAATTTTGTACATAAAGGCAATCTTTCAGTACAATAGTTCATTCTCTAAAAAGTAACTCCACGGTTCCTGTGGTCGCAGCTGCAACAATTGCTATAGTCCCCAAATAGAGCATGACTTCTCCTTCACTCAGCCTTCTACTTACCTTGAACCCCTACAGCGAATTACACGCATGAGTTGAAGCCCTGGAGTCAATACACCAGGACGCAGAAGTTATCAATAAGTTGGTTTCTATAACACAAGTTTCGAGATTACCTTTCTTGGATTCCAGGTAGGCAGGACAGTTCCTTTTCCAGTGGCCGGTCTTCTTGCAGAAGTGACAGGCATCTGATGCCTTGTCCTTCCTCTGCTTCTTGGGTTTGGCAGCCTTCTTCTGGGGCTTTCTCTTTGCCTTCCTATTCTTGCCCGATTTGCCAGTTTCAACAAGCGTGGCAATGGGCTCATCCTTTTTAATCAATTCTTCGGCCCTTTGCAACATATTGTTGAGTTCCTGCAAGCTGACGTTCAACTTGTTCATGATGTAATTCATGATGAATGGATTAAAGGATGGAGGCAGAGAGTTAAGAATAGCATCGATCTGTGTTACCAAATCCAGCCCGGATCCAAGGGCCTCCAGTTCATTGATATAACCCATCATCCAGAGACAATGGTTGTGAACTTGTTGGCCCTTGGACATCTACGCGGTCATGAACTATTTCAAGACCTTCTACCGAGTAGAATGATTCTGCTCTTCGTACATTGTCTTGAGACTGTCCAATACGTCCTTAGCAAGTTCGATCTGATCGAACTGCCTCTGAATTGGGTTGTCCAAGGAGGCAATGATATAGTAGTGGGCAAGGGAGTTTTTCTCCTCCCATTCTTGGTATTCTCTTCTCCGGGCCTCAGAAGCCCTATCTCCCGGATGATCCGGGGCAGGATTCTTGGCTACCTTGTCCAATTTCTCAGAGGTTAAGACCAAGATAAGGTTCCTGTACCAGTTGGCATAGTTTGGGCCCTTCATCTTGTTGTCATCAAGCAGCTTTGCAAATTGTCCGTTTGCCATTTTCTGATAAAAGAGCAAACATCAGTCCACAACCTAATTTGATTCATGTTCATTAGATAGATATGGATTTTAATCTACGTTCCATTTCCATTTATTCATCTCTGAGATTTCCCTCCTTTCTCAGTGACGGAGACCACGGGTTGTCTCTAGAAATGTGGGAAATCACATAGGGTGCATGAAGCCAACTGTTTCAGCTGTAAAACCCCACCACCTTTTTGTGAAGGATCATATCCACTCATCATATGAGTTTTCCCTTTGGCCTCTGTCAGACAAGGTTCAGAGCCGTTTTCAGGTAAACCTTTCTGTCCAGTGAGTGCTTACCCATCATATTCGTGAACGCCAAGGTACCATGAGAGAGTTCCCATTTTCTGGTGAAGCCCCTCCCACATCGGTCTATGACGCCCCTATAATCTTATGAAACACTTAGACAAACCCAACAGCAAATGGATAGCCCATTTTCTGGTGCGTTTCCTCATTATTGAAGGATCCATCCTCATGCTAATGATGGAAGGCCTTTAGAGAGTTCATCATATGAATCTCCCTATCACATGCACTCATATTAGCTGGAGGGAACAATCAATTACGCCCTACTTTGATCTACGTCAAACTCAAGTGGCTCCCACTGACTTTCATAAAGTCAGATTTCGATGGGCCCAAATTGGCTAGGGTCCCGCATGTAACCTCTCCATGAGGTGTGGGGCCCACCACTGAGGGAGGTCATCCAATGACCAAAAGGGACACCATGGCAATGATGTGCATTCAGCCATGGTGTGCGCAAGAGCCACTGCCGATTGAGAATGGGCCAAGCACTTATGGCCCATGTACGTAGCACATCACACATCCATACATCACATGCAACTATAAATTGATCAAATCAATTAAATATCTGTAAAAACCATTTGAAGCCCATTTTGAATCCATAATATTAACCATTAATATTATCTAGGTATATGGGCTGAAGTAGGGTTGATTGGTTCGGCCCATATAGCTTTAAGTGTTAAGTGGGCATTTAGCAGTTTTAACTATTTAAAACTGGGCCTTTACAGGTTGGGCCGAATTAAGCATTTAATTAATTATCAATCCTCAGGCTCATTAGTGGGAAAATCAGGGCTGACTTTCAGCCTTGATTGAACCCTAGATTCGGTCCAAACAATTTGATCCAATTTTGGTTCGAATGGGTCTAGGGTTTGATCTTTAATTAAATCTTTAATTCATGAAGATAATCTGAAATTAAATACTGATAAAAGAAAAGCAATAATCAGTCAACCAGGGCTGTTCGCACAAACCATCTTGCAAAACAGAGGTTAGATCATAGTTTGCAGTTTCATAAACTGCAAATCGCAGATTGCAATTCTCCCATCTGCGAAATCTCCTTCTCTACAAAATCTGCTTCTCTGTGCCGCCATCTTTGATCCAAAATAAAATAAATATAAATCCTAATTTCTATTAATAATTACATAAGATCGAATACCTATACATTCAGTCTAAAAAATAAAAAAAAATTATTTTACAGACCAAATGTAACAAAATAATCCATAATCTGCAAAATCACAAGTTCCCTGCACAAATCAAGATTTCAATCTCCTCTTGTACGAACAGCCCATAAATCAAGAAAATCATAAAGAACAATTCTAAACAATAATCAGATTTATATAAAATTTAATTTTAGATTATTCGCCCATAATTTTGGGAACAAATTTCCCAAAACCCATATCTGTGCAAATTGGGTAGAACACCTTCTGCCCATTTGCGCAGGTTCAGATCTGAAACAAATTGGTTCAAGATTTGAACCTGGCTCTAATACCACTGAAGGGATGAGAGATCCATCGTATGGATGCCCAAATCTTACGGAATAAGGTGGGCGAATTTCAAAAAATTTCTCTCCCTTTCAACTAGGAATCAAATTCCTTTTTAGAAAATCATATTTTCAAGGATCAATCTTGAACCATAAACTGAACCAGATCTGAACCAAAAGGAGTAGGAGGGAGGTATACCTGATAGAGAGAAATATTATCTCTCAATGAAGGTGTTCACGCCCAAGGAAGGATCCAAAGACTGCTCCCACTGAAGATGGCACAGTGTAGGATGGAGTAGAATCAGCAGTGTTCTTCTCCAAGAACTCTGTCCTTCGCAAGAAACAGCAGGATGGCACGTGAGCACAACTTCCTATCAATTCATTCTCAAAGAACTGATGACAAGATCGAATCTTGCTTTCTTCCACAGACTTGGAGATCGAACTGGATGTCTGGCGGCTGTAGGAAGGAGGCGGCAAGAAAGATTTTCACAGGGATTGCAGAAATCTTTCTTCTAGGATTTCAGCTCTGAAGAGATTGTGAGTATCTGTCTCTCAAGGCTGCCACCCCCTCCTTCTTTTGTAATCCTAAAAGATCATTTCCTAATCCAATTAGGAGCTGCTGATCCAAATCATATTTGGATCATACATCCTTTTAGATGATAAGGATAAACCCTTATTTTATCTGCAGATTAGATCAGCCTTCTCCTAATCTCATTAGGAGGTTTCTAGATCTGAATCATATTCAGATCGGGACTCTTTGAGTGGATAGGGTTAAGACCCTATCCTATCTGCTGATCCATCTCAGAATTCCTCAGAATTCGCCCATATTTAACTTATTAAATTAGTCCAGTTCGAAATGGGCTTTAGGCCCATTAAGCTTATGTGCTCACTTAGCCTTCTTAATTGCTGCCCAGTTGGGCTTCCTTGTATGGCGTGGGACCCAAGCATCGATCTACACAACAGCCACATGGGTTCGGCCCAGCCTTTGTTACAAGGCCTGGCCGAATACACTGTTATGGACAGTGCACTCCCTGAAACCCATTAAATGGGCTCTATGGGCCCAACGCTTATCCTAAATGGTCCCTGGGCCAAGCTACCTTGTAACACCCAGGGACTGTGGGCAGATGCAAGATTAGCCCATCAGGCATTACCCTCAATGGTCTTACACTTAACCTCTCAGCCCATAATGATCAAACACTACCCGACAAGAGAGGACCTCTCCCTCGACTGCAAGGAACAATGTTGCACTCTCTACTTATATGGATCCCGGGAATTAAAACCTTTTGCAAACATTTTAGAAACCATAATATATATACTTTTATATCTCATATAAAATATACTTTGCAAAACAAATCTCAATGATTGAAATCGGCTGCCGGTAGTCTTGATTTCCATCAGTGAGAGCGCATCCCTGATCATTACCTTTGTTCGACAAAGGGGCTGATCCTGTCACTATGATCACCCACTAAGATGAATTCTTAGACTGTCCCAACATACCCAGGTTTTGACCCCCGCTAAGGATCTCACTAATTGGTACATCAAAGACAGCCCAATCCGACACCTTGTGTAGTATCATAATCGAGTCTAGCAGTCGGGTGTAACTTTCCAGTTTTGCCCATTAATCTCCAAGGTCCAGGGCAATATTGGAAATCTGGTCTAGTTCAAATATTCAATTAATCCTATACTGTATGTGCCTAGGGTCTCACCCTAGCAGCTGAGATAGGCCACCCCAACCGACTTGGTGGAACAACAGTGTCAGCCTTATCAGGATAGGTCTCCCCAGACCGACCCACTGGCTGTGAACATTCTAAACTAACACGAGTCTCATTAAGTGTCCAGTTTAAGGGTATTACACAGAAACATACCAAGGGAACATGAATCAAATATGCACTTTTATTTATTTACAATAAACTCATAAAGTACATCATTCTTATTGAAGCTAAGGGCAAACAAAATTGTCCAACAACATCAATAATGGAACGATTAGAGGGGGTAATACCATTATAAAAAGTTTGCATTTGATGCCGAGTTGGTATCCCATGGTGATGACACTTCCTAAGCATCTCTTTAAATCGTTCCCATGCCTCATACAAGGATTTCCTCTCTATTTGAGCAAAAGTATTGATATCATTAATTAATTTTGTTGTTTTAGAGGGTGGAAAATACTTAGCCAAGAAGTTTTGGGTCAAGTCATTCCAAGTGGTGATGCTTCCTGTAGAGAGTGAGTTAAGCCAATCTTCAGCTCTATCACGTAATGAAAATGGAAATAGTCTAAGCCTATTAGCATCATCACTAACTCCATTATGTTTAAATGTATCGCATATTTCTAGGAAATTAACAATATGCGCATTAGGGTCATCACTTGGCAACCCACTAAATTGAATACTCGTCTGAATCATTTGGATAATTGCAGGTTTGATCTCGAAATTATTGGCCTGAATTGTGGGCTTGCAAATGCTAGAAGTAGCCCCATCACTTGTTGGACAAGAATAGTCCAAAAGGGTGCGATTTGGCTCCATTTCTTCCTCAACTTCTACTGCTGGTTCGCCCATTTCAATCCTTTCTTTTGTTTTACCTCTGCTGGTTCTTTGCAATAATCGAAGGGTTCTTTCTATTTCAGGATCGAATTTTGTTAGTTCTTCCCTTCTAGTGCGTGTCATACACTAATAAATCTGAACATAGCAAGAGTTCGAACAAATAAAAAAATAAAAACAGAAATAAAAATCCAAATTAACCAAGGTTAACAAGTTCTAATATTACTTTAGGATTAAATCCCCGGCAACGGCGCCAAAAACTTGATAGCTAAAATTATAACCTTAGCAAGTGCACTAGTTATCAAGTAGTATAAAAATATCGTTCCCACGAGGATTTAACAAAATAAGTATTAGAACTATAGCCTTCCTTAATTATTTGGACAACCGAAATTCAGATCCAACAATAAGAACTACAGAAAATTAAAAATAGAGAAAAAAAATAAAAGCAAGGGTAATCAATAACTGGATTTGCAACGATTAACTGAAATCACTAGGACCATTGGTCCGCCTAACCATTCCAATGAATTTTAATGGATGAGATTAACCAAGATAATTTATCATTTCCATAAGCTGAAGTTTTTCCAAATTTAATTAATTTTCTTTCCCAAGATATATCAAATCTATTTCTATCAAGTAACCCTTCGATCCCTCGACTAGAGTTCTCAAGATGGAAATGCATTAAATTCAAAGAAAAACTTATACATTCAGATGAATCATGTGTATATATCCCTATATACCATTCAATTCACACCATGAATTATTCAGTCCATTATATGAATTCCTCTCCCGATTCATTCACATAAACCCAATCGATTAAGAGGTGGCCAAACTCCTAATCGCATTAAGCATAATAACTCATAAACTATATGGAAATCACAATCTTGGATAAATCATGATAAAAATAAATTCATTGTCATTGTTAGGCTTTTCACAGCCCTAACTACAAATAAATTACTTCATGATAGAGGAAATAAAACAAACAAGAGGAAAGAAAGAACTCATGATGTCGCCCTTGGAGCTGAGATTGTCTCTTCTTTTTGCCACCACCTCCTTCTTGAAGCTTTCTTGCCTTGTTGATCTCCTTCTTGAAGCTTTCTTGATGGTCTTTTTGATTGTTTCAGAGAGAGCTTCAGTAATTCCTAGATGCCAGGTGCTGATACGCCCAACCCTTTATATAGTTTTAGGGGAGGGGCTCTTACAACTACTTGGAATTATCCCAAGAATGGATAATCCATGTTAGTTTTAAACTAATCCTATCCTATCTTATCTTATCTCTTATCTAATGATCTCAATCTTCTTTAACTTTCTAGAATTACATTTAAAATTCAAATCTAAGAAAACTCTGGATTCTTGAATTTTAGTGGGTTGCTTTAATAAGTTGGCCAGCTACAAGGCTTTTCTGCGAATTGGGCTTCAGCTGTGAGCTAGGCTTTACTACGGATTCGCTTCGACTTTGGGCCTGATTAGGACTTCGGTGCAGGCAGAATCTGTCAAAACCCAAAACATGAAAATTGTAGATTTCGCTCTTATCTTTCCCGTGCATCTTGAACCATCCCAATCGGAGCCCGGATATGAGAGTTAGGCCCAGATTACTGAACGGTGCCGAAATTGTGAAAAAACCATCTGATTAACCTTGTCTTCCTTCTGACTACTTCTTTTCGTGCCCTGAATCAAAATACAAGCATAATGAGTCCAATTAAGTGTTAATTAAGTGTAGAAAGACTGAATATTCATAGATAAGAATATGATAATTTTTATTCACATCATCGATCAAAACTAAAATGGTGTGGGCTTAGAAATATGGCCTATCTTTCGGGACCTTGCTGATGTAGTAGATAAGTCGCTATTTCATATCTACTTCTCTTACTTTGACCTGTTTTCTTCCAATTGCCTTCTTTATTGCCCTGAATCAAAATACAAGAATAATGAGATCATTTCAGTGCTAAAGTAATGTAAAAATATGAAGATTAGGGGACAAAAATAGGGTTCTTTTCAGTCTCATCACTAAGCTCGGGAGAGGGGGCAATTGATGAGGGCAGATTTGGCCCTCCACTGACATCATGATATGTGGCATCTCAAAAATAGCTAGATGACACCGGACACCACGTAGGTGATTACCGACCTTAGCCAAAATGATGGAGACCTGAAGACCTACCTCAAGAGACTTGAAGAAGGCCAAAGACCTACCTACATAGACCTACTGGAGACCTGGAGACCTACCTCCGAAGACACGTGGCATCCAAATTGCGCCTTTGCGCCTAGTCAGCAAGCTAGCTCCGTAAAATTAGCTCAGAGCATCTCACCCAGGCCGACCGCTACCTCAACGAGACCAAACTAGTTGATCGTGTAGGATTACGACGAGCTATCTAAAAGAATGGTAGGATCCATCTAATGGACGCCAATAAGGTTGCGGAATGGGAGGGCGAATTTCAAAAATTTTCTTACCTTCTTCCAACTGGGAATCATATTCCCTAAATTTAGAATACCATATTCAAGGATCTTACTTAAACCATAATCGAACCAGATCTGAACCAAAAAGTAAAAGGGAGGAATATACCTGATCTGGAGAAGCAGTATCTCCCAAAGTTGGTGTTCACGCCCAAAGAATGCACCAAGATCCATTCCTGCTGAAGATGACACAGTTGTGGATGGAACAGAACCAGCAGGGTGTGTCCTACACACTGGATCCTTCGCAAGAACCCTCTGGAAACACTAAACACTGAGTCTTTTCAGTCTTTCTTGCAAGACTGATGTCAAGAACTGATTTCTTGACTTCCTTTTGCTGCAAAGATCGAATCTTGCAAGAGGGAATGGTCGCGGCTGGAGGAGAACTCCTGGGACGAAGATGGCTGAACTTGCTTCTCTTCTCTCTGGAGTACAATTGAGATCTTATCTCAATTCGCAGGAGGTATCCCTTGTCTATCAAAAAGTGGTTCGAAATATGATATTTCTCCACCTCTTGTTTTTTCTCTTTTCTTCTTGATTAAGAAAACTCCTAATTAGGAGTTATCCCAATCCAAATCAGTATTTGGATAGGGGATAATCTTAATCCTATCTACAGATTAAGTTAGCTTACTCCTGATCTTATCAAGAGGTTTCCAGATTCAAATCTAATTTGAATTTGGTCTCCTAGAGTGGATAAGGTTAAAGGCCCTATCCTTTTGCTAACATTAATCTTAGATTCGCCCCATATGGTGATCATATCAGCCCACCACGAAATGGGCTTTTGGCCCATTAAGTGTTCAGTGTTTAATTACTTTCCAATCTGCTGCCCAGTTGGGCTTCTTTGTATGGCATGGGACCCAAGCATTGATCTACACACCGGCCACATGGGTTCGGCCCAGCCTTTCAAACAAGGCCCAGCCGAATTCACTGAAAAACTCAGTAAACCCCTGAGCCCATCATATGGACCCTATGGGCCCAACACCTACATTAAGTGGTCCCTAGGCCAAGCCATCTTATAAAAACCCAGGGACTGTGGGCAGGTGCAAGATTAGCCCATCAGGTACTATCCTAAATGGTCTTACACTTAACCTCTCAGCCCTTAATGATCAAGCACTGCCCGACAAGAGAGAACTTCTCCCTCGGCTGCAAGGAACAATGCCGCACTCTCCACTCACATGGATCCCGGGAATTAAAACCATTTGCAAACATTTTGAAACCGTACATATATATATAAATATATTAATTTTGCAAAACAAAATTCCAACGATTGAAATCAACTGCCGGCAGTTTGGTTTCCATCGGAGAGTGCCTTTCCCGATCATTACCCTTTGTCCGAGAAAGGGGCTGATCCCGTCACTATGATTACCCACTCAGATGAATTCTCAAACTGTCCCAACATACCTAGGTTTTGACCCCCATCTAAGGATCTCACTGATTGGCATATCATAGACAGCCCGATCCGACACCTAGTGAAATGTCATAATCGAGTTTAGGGGTCAGGTGTAACTTTCCTGTTTTGCCCATCTGTCTCCAAGGTCCAGGGCAATACTGGAAATCTGGTCCGGTTCAAGGATTCAAGTAATCCCATACTGCATGTGCCTTGGGTCTTACCTTGGTGGCTGAGACAGGCCATCCGAACACTTGGTGGCACACCATTATCAGCCTTGGCAGGATAAATCTCCCCAGACTTATCCAATGGCAGTGAACATTTAAAACTAACACAAGTCTCTATAAGTGTCCAGTTTTAGGGTCTTACACAGAATTAAACCAAACAACATGAATCAAACATGCACTTTATTTATTTCCACTAAATAACAAAAGTACATCAAATCAGATTGAAGCTAAGGGCATACAAAACTGTCTAACACTATCATAGGAGTTGGTCCAGTTGTAGGGACTTAAGGGGACCTGCTAACGAGAGCTCGCTAACCACCCTCTGCAATTCCCAATACAGCTCAGAAAGGCCGAGCTGGATGACCTGTATGGTTACGGTGAGCTGTCTTAGTAGTCGGCCAAGCTGAGAGGACCAAAGTCGATTTGTGAGCAAGAGCTCGTTAACCGTCCCCAACAGCTTGCTAACAAAGGCGCCGATAGCGTGATCATTAGAATGATTCACTGTGTCGCACACCAGATTCTACATGAACGAATCGTAACTCCTGTGAAAATCTCTCAACTGACACCTTTATGCACCTAAAAATATGGAAAAAGCTCCACAAAGGTATACACACTAATACCCTCAAAGCTCCCTTATGTTCTTAGAGATTATTCCTACACACTCACTGACTTAAGCATCAGAGTGTCCTCCCTGTGTAAAAACTACATGGGCACGCTCACCTTCTTTCTTTTTACAGCTCGCACTCAGCTCGTTCACATAGATACTAGCTTGGCCGTACAGCTCATCTCTACCAGGTTGGTCCCCTGTTTGAGCCAAATCACAAGACAAGAGGGAGCTTCCAAATTGTGCATCATCAATTGGCGCCGTCTATGGGAAACCGTTACAAAAAGCTAAGTTCTCACCTTGTAGAAAGTTGAGTTTTTACCTTCTAATTTTCATTTCTATTAACCTTATGATATTTTTGAGCAACACTAACATCAAGAATGAAGAATCAATCAGTGGGGGGCAAGAACGTTTGTGATGATCTTTGAGAACCTCCCCCGTTGACAATCAGATGTAGGCATGGGAAAACAACCAGTAGCAGAATGACCAATAGCTGCAGAACAATCAGTAGTAGAACGACCTGAACAACCAACCTCGAATTCCCAACATGGCCCTTGATAACAACCAACTACCAGTGGAGAGCCGAGCTACGGCTCCTCTCGGGATTGAGTTTGCTAGCAGATCCGTAGGGACCAAGAAAAATTGTGGAAGGCGTACTCATCTTGATAAAAAAAAAGAAGCCAGCCCACTCTGTCCAGGGAAGCGTTAGGAGGTAAAGCAAACAATAAGGGACAAGCAACAATGAGAAAAAAAGAGAAGTAAATCTCTTAGAAGAAGTAGGTTGCCTCAAAACAGGAACAACAGCTCGCCACATAGAAAAATCTGGTCACCTCAGCGCAGGCACAACAGCTCACCACTAAGAAAAAGCAGGTCGCCACCTCGAGGCTCGACTCAATGACAAGCCACTCCACCTCTGTACAGTAGCTCACCTTTGATGAGCTTGAACTCTACCACTCAGCAAGTGATAAGGTGGTTAGCTCGGTCCTACTAAGAGAAGTAGATAAGAAATAGCGACTTATCTACTACATCAGCAAGGTCCCGAAAGATAAGACCATATTTCCAAGCCCACACCATTTTAGTTTTGATCGATCGACCTCTGAAGGAAGTCCTTCAAAAACTTGAGGTCTCGGCTAGGCTGACAAAATGGCCAATAGAGCATAGTGAGTACAACATCCAGTACAAGTCGCAACCAGCAATAAAAGCGTTGGTTTTGGGAGATTTCATTGCCAACCATACCTTCAAGGTGGGACGAGGAGCCCTGGTGACGGGTTGTCGAAGCCCTCAAAATTATTACTCGTCCCACAATAAAATATTTGCAGTAAAAGTGGTTCTAGGTCGAATCCCACAGGGAGCAAATCAGTAATCTCTTAGCCGAATGGATAAAGTAAATGTGTGGGAAAATTTAATAACTAAAATTAAATGAATAACAAACTAAACAAACAAGAGAAAATCAGTCTTACCGAATTCTGGTTCAAGGGTTCAGTTTGAATCGATTGGCCATCGATCCTAGGTACATTTCAGCATTCTTGCAATTCAAGCATTTAACCTGAGATTTATTAGGATAGCCATAATAAACCTTGTGTTTTCCTAATTCAGTTGACCAAACCCAGCATTCGATCAACACTTATCACCACTCAACTGGGTACGATAGCGTTCCATGTTAAACAATGATAGCATTAAGATTTGTGAAAACAGTTAAACCAAAATAACAATAATTGAGATAGCTACAATTACTGAATTTTGTTCCATCGATTCCTTTAGGTTGAACCATCTTAAAACATGTTAGACAGTTTTGTATGCCCTTAGCTTCAATCATTTTGATGTACTTTTGTTGTTTAGTGGAAATAAATAAAGTGCATGTTTGATTCATGTTGTTTGGTTTAATTCTGTGTAAAACCCTAAAACTGGACATTTGTAGAGACTCATGTTAGTTTTAAATGTTCACAGCCGTTGGATATGTCTGGGGAGATTTATCCTGCCAAGGCTGATACTGGTGTGCCACCAAGTGTTGGGATGGCCTGTCTCAGCCATCAGGGTAAGACCCGAGGCACATACAGCATGGGATTACTTGAATCCTTGAACCGGACCAGATTTCCAGTCTTGCCCTGGACCTTGGAGATAGATGGGCAAAACTGGAAAGTTACACCTGACCCCTAGACTCGATTGTGACACTTCACTAGGTGCTGGATTAGGCTGCCTTTGATATGCCAATCAGTGAGATCCTGAGTGGGGATCAAAACCTGGGTATGTTGGGGCAGTTTGAGAATTCATCTGAGTGGGTGGTCATAGTGACAGAATCAGCCACTTTGTCGGACAAAGGGTAATGATCGGGAATGCACTCTCTCTGATGGAAACCAAACTGCCGGCAGTTGATTTCAATCGTTGGAATTTTGTTTTTGCAAAATTAATATATTTACATATATATGTACGGTTTCAAAATGTTTGCAAATGGTTTTAATTCCCGGGATCCATGTGAGAGGAGAGTGCGGCACTGTTCCTTGCAGCCGAGGGAGAGGTCCTCTCTTGTCGGGCAGTGCTTGATCATTAAGGGCTGAGAGGTTAAGTGTAAGACCATTTAGGACAATACCTGATGGGCTAATCTTGCACCTGCCCACAGTCCCTGGGTTTTTATAAGATGGCTTGGCCCAGGGACCACTTAATGTAAGTGTTGGGCCCATAGGGTTCATACGATGGACTCAAGGGGTTCGTTGAGATTTTCAGTGAATTTGGCTGGGCCTTCTATTAAAGGCTGGGCCGAACCCATGTGGCTGGTGTGTAGATCAATGCTTGGGTCCCACGCCATACAAAGAAGCCCAACTGGGCAGCAGATTGGAAACTAATTAAACACTGAATGCTTAATGGGCCAAAAGCCCATTTCGAAGTGGGCTGATATGATCACCCATCAATGGGGCGAATTTGAGATTGAAGTTAGCAAAAAGGATTGGGCTCTTAGCCTTATCCACTCTTAGAGACCAAATTCAAATACTGATTTGGATTGGGATAACTCCTAATTAGGAGATTTCTTAATCAAGAAGAAAGGAGGAGATTTCGAATGTACCAAGAGGGAGAGAAATCAGATTTCGATCCAAGGGGTTTTGGTAAGCAAGAAGGGTTCCTGCGATTTGAGATTAGATCTCATACTCTCCAGAAAAGAAAACAGTTCAGCCTTTTCGTTTCTGGAGATCTCCTCCTACCGCCGCCATCTGCATTGTTGCAAGATTCGATCTTTGCAGAAAAGAAAGTCAAGAAACCAGTTCTTGACATCAGTCTTGCAAGAAAGACTGAAAGAATTCAGTGTTTAGTACATCCAGGGGATTCTTGTGAAGGATCCAGTGTGTAGGACGCACCCTGCTGGTTCTGTTCCATCCACAGGTGTGTCATCTTCAGCGGGGACAGATCTTGGAGCATTCTTTGGGCGTGAACACCAACTTTGGGAGATACTGCTTCTCCGGATCAGGTATAATCCTCCCATTTATCTTTTGGTACAGATCTGGTTTGATTAGGGTTCAAGTAGATCCTTGAATATTGTATTCTAAATTCAGGGAATATGATTCCCAGTTGGGAGAAGGTAGGAAATTTTTGAAATTCGCCCCACCCATTCCGCAACCTTTATGGCGTCCATTAGATGGATCCTACCATTCTTTCAAAACAATGGTCAAAGGCTGTCACGAACAATTGACCCAAAAAGATATCAACCTAATTGCTACTTGTACCATTATTCGTGACAATTACGGGTCACCGAAATCGTGGATAGCAATAGGAAGATCAACATTAATTCAGTTTGTCAAACTAATTAACATCAACATCCAATAAAAATATGCACAAGAATCAATGAATACTTGAATTAAAAAGCAAGAAAATAAATTAACTATAGAACCTCACAATGACACAATTGAACCTCCCCCCCTGAACCAGAAAAAGAAGCTTAGCTACTCACGATCTGCGCAATCTCCATGCCTTTCTTCTCCATAGCCGAACTGCTTTCTTGAGCTTCTTGGCCTCTTGATGATCTCTTGGATCTTGGAATGAGTGATGCTAGAGCTGGTTCGCCCCCTTCTTTATATAGCCAAAGGAGAGGGCTGTTTTCCAACTCCTTCTAGGAGATCATCTTATCTTTAGGGAGTCTTGATCTTCTTTGAACTAATCCTATCCTATCTCTTATCTAATCCCCAACCTTCTTATCCTTATAGGATTACATTCAAAGTTTAGATCTAATAAGACTCTCTCCCTCTTGGGAGATTACATTCGAATTAGGACTCTAGACTCTTGCATCCGAGTTGGGCTTCTCTGCTACTTGGGCTGCTTCTAGGTTCTTCTGCGAGTTGGGCTTCAGCTGTTAAATGGGCTGGCTGGGAATTTGCTCCGACTTCAGGCCCGGTTTCGTACTCGATGCGGGCCGAATCAGTCAAAACCCAAAATAGTAAAGTTGTGGGCCTTTCTTTCTTCTTTCTAATGCTTCTTGAATTGGCCAATTCGGAGTCCGGAACTGTGAGATAGGCCCAGATCACTGACTGTTGCCGAAACTGTGCAAAATCACCCGAATTGGCCTGTTTCCTTCCAATTGCCTTCTTTATTGCCCTGAATCGAAATACAAGAGTAATGAGTGCATTTAAGTGCTAAAGTAGTGTAAAAAGGATGAAATTAAGGGGACAAAATAAGGTTCTTCTAAGTCTCATCAAATCCCCCCACACTTAAACTTTGCCCGTCCTTGGGCAAGGCAAAATTCAAGCAAAATAGGAGAACCTAACTAATGAATCTCTCTTCTTTTCCTTTCCACGAGGCCTGGTCCAATGCATGCTTCAGTCCAGTCTTGGTTACATTTCCCTTTTCATCTCTTTTCCCCTTTTTCTTGCCCAAGAGTGATCGCAAATCATCATTCCTCATGGTCCCAAGTTAAATCGATAGTCAAGGAGGCAAGCCTTCTAGGGCTGAAACTCCTTGGACTGCACGGGTTCTCATTGCTTTTAACAAACCAATTCAGCCAGATGCAATTACTTTTCTTTGAATCAAAACAATGTGTGCTTATTTCCATAAGTTTGCTATGTATCACATCTTCACCACTTAGTGTGAATTCCTAGGATCTGAAGGTGAGAATGGGGTTGGGGTTTTTAGGGTGAGTGCATTTTATGCTCCATCTCACCCTTGCCTTCTTTTCAAGATGTGAGTGCATTTTATGCTCCATCTCACACTTGTTTTTGTTTCTAGATGTGAGTGCATTTTATGCTCCATCTCACATTAGTCACGATTTTATTTTCAAACTCCTTTTTTTTTTTATGCACAAGAATCACAAGGTTTCACCATCTGATCCATGAATTCATTGATCGTGGTCTCTATATGCCTAACACAGCAAGTTCTAGAATAATCAACCCATGTTTGACGGATAATTATGTGAAAATCAATCAAACCCTTATGCATCTTGCCTATTAATCGATTAAAATCATGAGGTACCATATGCAGCCAAAAAGATTCAGTTAGTCATGCTTGCATCCTATCTTATCTATTCAGCCTAAGCACATGATTCCTGATAAGTTGAAATCATTCAAGGATAAGTTTCCGGGAGCAGAAATTTCAAGAAGGTAAGGTATCCCAAATTTCCATCAGATTTCCCTAATTCCCCCACACTTAAGTTATACATTGTCCCCAATGTATGTGATTATGCATAAAGTAGAAGGATTTGGGGGTACTTCCTTGTTCACTTTTTTAGGTTCCTGCTAAACACAAATATCAAAACCAAATAACAAAATTAACTAAACATAATGGGTTGCCTCCCAGAAGCGCAATTGTTTAACGTCGTTATGCTCGACGTCCTCTTTTTGCTCCTTTAATCCAATGAATACCATGGAATGTCCAACGAGATGTCTACCGTAGAGGGGACATTTGCATCCTCATGGAACAACTTCAATCGATGTCCATTCACCTTGAAGATCTTACCTGTGTCGAGACTTTTGATCTCTACTGCACCATAGGGAAAAACATTAGTCACAGTAAATGGATCCATCCACCTGGAGCGCAGCTTACCTGGCATGAGTTGAAGTCGAAAATTATACAATAAGACCTTTTGTCCAATTTTAAATTGTTTTCTTAAGAGTGCATTATCATGGAACGATTTGGTCTTTTCTTTGTAGATTCTTGAATTCTCGTATGCCTCTAACCTCAACTCTTCCAGCTCTTGCAACTGGAGTTTCCTTTCCTTCCCTGCTTCTTCCATATTCATGTTGCATTGCTTGATTGCCCAATAGGCCCTATGTTCAATTTCCACTGGCAAGTGGCAAGATTTGCCAAAAATTAACCTGTAAGGGGATATACCTATTGGGGTCTTGTAAGCTGTCCGATATGCCCAGAGAGCATCATCTAGGCGTAGGTTCCAATCCTTCCTTCCTGGATTCACCGTCTTTTCCAAGATGGACTTTACCTCTCTATTGGAAATTTCAGCTTGCCCGTTAGTCTGGGGATGATAAGTAGTGGCAATTCGGTGATGCACCCCATATCTTCTCAACAAGGCTTCAACTGTTCTATTGCAAAAATGGGTCTCTTGATCGCTTATGATGGCTCGAGGAATGCCAAACCTACTGAAGATGTTAGACTTTATAAACCCTACAACACATTTAGAATCATCGGTTTTGGTGGCTTTGGCTTCCACCCATTTTGAGACATAATCGATTGCCAAAAGTATGTAAGAAAAACCACAAGAGGGGGGAAAGGGTCCCATGAAATCAATGCCCCAAACATCAAATATTTCACATATAAGAATGGGGGTTTGGGGCATCTCATTCCTGCGAGATAGTGTACCTGTTTGTTGACATCTTTCACAGTTTTTACAAAACAAGTAGGCATCTCTAAATAGGGTGGCCCAATACAGCCCACTATCCAAGACTTTTCGAGCAGTCCTCTTTGGGCCAAAATGGCGCCCACAAGCATAATTATGACAAAACCTTAGAATCGACATCTGCTCCTCCTCAGGGACACATCTCCTAATCATTTGGTCAGAACAAAATTTCCATAGGTAGGGTTCGTCTCATACATAATATTTCGCCTCATACCTGATTTTATTCTTTATGGATCTGCTAAGGTCATTAGGCAAAATTCCCGTGACCAAGTAATTTACAATGTCAGCATACCATGGAGTCATACCTCTCATGTGGAACAACTGCTCATCAGGAAACAACTCACAAATGGGAGAAGAGTCCTCGTCTTTCACCAACCTACTTAGGTGATCAGCCACCGAATTTTCAGCTCCCCTTCGATCCTTGATTTCTAGATCAAACTCTTGGAGCAAGAGTATCCACCTTATCAGCCTCGGTTTTGACTCCTTCGTTGCTAGTAGGTATCTCAAAGCTGCATGGTCAGAAAAAACAATCACTTTAGAGCCAAGCAAATATGACCTAAATTTGTCTAAGGCAAACACAATAGCTAATAGCTCTTTTTCTGTGGTTGTGTAATTGCTCTGTGCAGCATTCAACGTTTTGGAAGCATAGTGAATGACATGGCTCTTCCCATTTATTCGCTGCCCTAGAACAGCCCCTACTGCATAATTACTTGCATCTGTCATGATCTCAAAGGGCAAGTTCCAATCGGGTGGTTGAATGATGGGTGCAATGGTTAATAAATTTTTAAGCTTGTTAAAAGCTTCCTTGCACTCATCATCAAAATCGAAAGGCACATCTTTTTGCAGCAAACTGGACAATGGCAGGGCAATTTTTGAAAAATCTTTGATGAACCTGCGATAAAAGCCTGCATGTCCAAGAAAAGAACGAACCTCCCTAACATTTGTAGGGTAAGGTAAACTCACAATCAAATCAATTTTTGCCTTGTCGACTTCTAATCCTCTGGCTGAAACTACATGTCCCAACACAATACCCTCCTTCACCATAAAATGACATTTTTCATAGTTTAAGACAAGATTTGTTTCCACACACCTATTCAGAATTTTACTTAAACTATTCAAACAATCATCAAACGAATCACCATAAACAGTAAAATCATTCATGAACACTTCAATGCATTTTTCAATAAAATCAGAAAATTTGCTCATCATGCATCTTTGAAAAGTGCCCGGAGTGTTACACAAACCAAAGGGCATTCATCTGTAGGCGAATGTGCCGAATGAACAAGTGAATGTCATTTTCTCTTGGTCCTCCTGCGCAATAACAATCTGATAATACCCGGATAATCCATCGAGAAAACAGAAGAAAGCCTTACCTGCCAGCCTCTCTAGCATCTGATCAATGAAGGGTAAGGGAAAATGGTCCTTTCGAGTGGCCAAGTTGAGTTTTCGAAAATCTATTACCATTCGCCAGCCACCTTGTACCCTCATGGGAATTAGTTCATTATTTTTATTTTTTACTACAGTCATCCCAGTTTTCTTAGGCACAACATGAATAGGACTTACCCACTTGCTGTCTGAAATTGGATAAATTATCCCTTCATCTAACAGTTTAAGCACCTCTTTCATTACTACCTCTTTCATTACCGGGTTGAGTTTCCTTTGTGGTTCTCTAACCGGTTTGGCATCATCTTCCAAAAGGATCCTATGCATGCAAATTGAGGGGCTGACCCCTTTTATGTCGGCTAGGGTCCAGCCAATCGCCTCCTTATGGTCCTTTAGGACTTTGATGAGCCTCTCCTCTTGCTCCTCAGTCAACCCTTTTGCAATGATCATAGGCAGTGTCTCTTTTTTGCCCAAGTAGGCATATTTTAGGTGATCAGGTAGGGTCTTTAGTTCTAGCTCCGGAGCCTGCAAAACAGAGGGCAGCAGCCTTATGTGAGAAATCTTCGATTGAACATTAGAAGTCCTTACCTCCTGTTCAGGTTCCAGAGTATCATAAGATGCATCGATCTCTTCCTCCCTGTCCGATTGTGCCTTATATTCTAGCTCATCATCCATGTCCTCCTCTCCAAAGACTTCCTGCACAATCGACTCGATAGTATCAATAGAGAAAATCGAATGACACTCACTAGGATATTTCATTGCATAAAAAATATTAAATTTTACAATCTCTCCATCAAACTCGACGGAGAGTGTACCCTCGTCCACATCTATTTTGGTCTTGGCCGTTTTCATGAATGGACGACCTAATAGAAGTGGGGTTGAACTCGTGGCTGTGTCTTCTTCCATCTTCAGGATGTAAAAATCAGCTGGAAAGATCAAATCGTTAACCTGCACTAATACATCCTCAACAATCCCTTCTGGGTATGCATTAGAACGATCAGCCAATTGAATAACAACTCTAGTCTCTTTTAAAGGACCTAGTTTCAATGCACAGTAAATCGAGTATGGCATGACATTAATAGATGAACCTAAGTCTAGCATGGCACGCTCGATTCGTTTATTACCAATCACACAGGGTAGGGTAAACATACTTGGATCAGCATGCTTTTCTGGTAGGGTCCTCTTGATCATGGTTGAAACGTTCTCTCCCACTCTTACCTTTTCATCAATTCGCAACCTCCTCTTGTTAGTACATAACTCTTTCAAAAATTTTGCATATTTAGGGATTTGTTTTATTGCATCTAGCAAGGGAATGTTGATCTCCACCTTCCTGAAGGTTTCTAACACTTCTTGTTCATATTCCTCTTTCTTTGAATTTGCCAACCTGCTAGGAAAAGGTGGTACAACATTAGTAACCTTAGGGAGAGGGGGGTCCGATTTTACCTCAATGGGGCTGTCGTTTGACCCTTGTCCTTCCTCTTCCCTGGCTTCCTTTGATGGTGAACTTGGTTGGGACTGCAACTCTCTTCCACTTCTCAACACCACCGCACTTGCATTCTCTTTCGGATTAACTACCGTTTGTGAGGGTAGTTTCCCGGAGTTCTGCGCCTCCAACTTGCTGATGGAAGTGGCAAGTTGGCTAATTTGGTTCCCCAAATTCTGAATGCTAGCTCTCGTTTCTTGCTGAAATTGCTGAGTATTAGTAGCTAGAGCCTTAACTATTTCATCCAAAGACATACCTGAATTCGGGGATTGGCCTTGCGCTGTGATGGGTGTTGAAAACTGGGGCTGTCGACTGAAAAATTGGGGCTGATATTTCTGCTGTCCTCCTTGGGTCCCGTAGCTAAAGTTTGGATGATCTCTCCACCCTGGATTGTAATGATTGGAGTAAGGATCATACTTTCGTTGAGGCTGGCCCGGGAATCCTCCCATGGCATTGACTTGCTGCATTGGGCCATCTTGTAGTGATGGACACATGTCCGTAGGATGTCCTAGGATCGAACAGATACCACACACCCTGGCAGTTTGTAACTGTCCTGCTGCGAGCTGCTTAACCAAGGCAGTTAAATCGGAAATCTGGTTTTCTAAATTTGCATGGCTTACCTCATTAACCCTTCTAATGGTACCTTTTGTCCTTGTACCAAATTGCTGAGAATTTTTGGCCATATTGGAGATTAATTCCCTGGCCGCTTCAGGTGTCTTGTTCACTAGAGCTCCTCCACTGGCTGCATCGACCATACTTCTATCCATGGGCTGAAGCCCTTCATAGAAGTATTGGATTAACAATTGTTCAGGAATTTGGTGGTGGGGACAACTAGCAACAAGTTGCTTAAACCTTTCCCAATATTCATATAATGTCTCACCACCAAACTGCCAAACTCCACATATTTCTTTTCTTATATTTGCAGCCCGGGATGCAAGAAAATATTTATCTAAAAATATCCTATTCATTTCATCCCATGTGCGTACTGAACCGGGAGGGAGAATATACAACCAATCCTTTGCTTTATCTCTTAAAGTAAATGGAAAGGCTATGAGTTTTACCTGGTCCTCAGTCATACCGTGGGGTTTCATGCTTGAACAGACGACATGAAATTCCTTTAGATGTTTGTGAGGGTCCTCACCTGGGAAACCATGAAACAGAGGCAATAATTGAATCAAACCAGATTTGAGTTCAAAGGCTACCTCAAGAGTGGGGTACGTGATGCATAAGGGCTGTTGGTTCATAATTGGTGCAGCCAACTCCCTTAATGTCCTCTCTCTGTCAGCCATTCTTTCTACTTCTTCAAAGATGGAAAAATCACAAGTGGGTAGATCGAGATCTGTGTTCACCCTTTTAGGTGAATGATCCTTCCTTTGCTTAGCCTCCTTCCTTAACCGACGGGTGGTCCTCTCAATTTCGGGGTTATACTCGAGTTCACCTCGTTGAGAAGCACGAGTCATAAAACAAGAAGGTTAACAAAAAGAAGGTAATAGCTAAGAAAGTAACGTTGCTCCCCGGCAACGGCGCCAAAATTTTGACGAGTTGTCGAAGCCCTCAAAATTATTACTAGTCCCACAATAAAATATTTGCAGTAAAAGTGGTTCTAGGTCGAATCCCACAGAGAGCAAATCAGTAATTTCTTAGCCGAATGGATAAAGTAATTGTGTGGGAAAATTTAATAACTAAAATTAAATGAATAACAAACTAAACAAACAAGAGAAAATCAGTCTTACCGAATTCTAGTTCAAGGGTTCGGGTTGAATCGATTGGCCATCGATCCTAGGTACATTTCAGCATTCTTGCAATTCAAGCATTTAACCTTAGATTTATTAGGATAGCCATAATAAACCTTGTGTTTTCCTAATTCAGTTAACCAAACCCAGCATTCGATCAACACTTATCACCACTCAACTGGGTATGATAGCGTTCCATGTTAAACAATGATAGCATTAAGATTTGTGAAAACAGTTAAACCAAAATAACAATAATTGAGATAGCTGCAATTACTGAATTTTGTTCCGTCGATTCCTTTAGGTTGAACCTTGTTAAAACATTGGTCAAAGGCTGTTACGAACAATTGACCCAAAAAGATATCAACCTAATTGCTACTTGTACCATTATTCGTGACAATTACGGGTCACCGAAATCATGGATAGCAATTGGAAGATCAACATTAATTCAGTTTGTCAAACTAATTAACATCAACATCCAATAAAAATATGCACAAGAATCAATGAATACTTGAATTAAAAAGCAAGAAAATAAATTAACTATAGAACCTCACAATGACACAATCGAACCTCCCCCCCTGAACCAGAAAAAGAAGCTTAGCTACTCATGATCTGCGCAATCTCCATGCCTTTCTTCTCCATAGCCGAACTGCTTTCTTGAGCTTCTTGGCCTCTTGATGATCTCTTGGATCTTGGAATGAGTGATGCTAGAGCTGGTTCGCCCCCCTCTTTATATAGCCAAAGGAGAGGGCTGTTTTCCAACTCCTTCTAGGAGATCATCTTATCTTTAGGGAGTCTTGATCTTCTTTGAACTAATCCTATCCTATCTCTTATCTAATCCCCAACCTTCTTATCCTTATAGGATTACATTCAAAGTTTAGATCTAATAAGACTCTCTCCCTCTTGGGAGATTACATTCGAATTAGGACTCTAGACTCTTGCATCCGATTTGGGCTTCTCTGCTACTTGGGCTGCTTCTAGGTTCTTCTGCGAGTTGGGCTTCAGCTGTTAAATGAGCCTGGCTACGAATTTGCTCCGACTTCGGGCCCGGTTTCGTACTCGATGCGGACCGAATCAGTCAAAACCCAAAATAGTAAAGTTGTGGGCCTTTTTTCTTCTTTCTAATGCTTCTTGAATTTCCCAATTCGGAGTCCGGAACTGTGAGTTTGGCCCAGATTACTGACTGTCGCCGAAACTGTGCAAAATCACCCGAATTGGCCTGTTTCCTTCCAATTGCCTTCTTTATTGCCCTGAATCGAAATACAAGAGTAATGAGTGCATTTAAGTGCTAAAGTAGTGTAAAAAGGATCAAATTAAGGGGACAAAATAAGGTCCTTCTAAGTCTCATCACCTGGATACTTCATTTGGAAGCAGAAGCTTCATTTAGTACGACACCACTCCCAGCTCGCAAGATAGCAAGCTGGGACAAGGAGCCCTAGATACTACATGTGGATGGCTCATCCATCTAGAGCGGGAGTGGAGCTGAGTTAATGCTCAACGGACCCAGCGACGTGAAGCCAGAATACGCCCTCCGGTTTCAATTCCAAGCTTGAAATAACGAAGCTGAATATGTGGCACTATTGGTTGGCTTGGCACTCACAAAGGAAGTGGGAGCTAAACACCTTCTAGTGTGCAGTGACTCACGGCTCATCATAAATCAAGTGAATGGGGAATACAAAGTGCGAGTACCCTCCATGGCTGCCTACTTGGCTAAGGTGAGAGAACACCTCTCCAATTTTGACCCTTGGTATCTCCAACAAATTTTTAGATCAGAAAATATAGAGGCTGATGCCCTTTGTAGACTTGCCAGCACAATTGACTCGACAAAAGGAACGAAATGCAGATCGGCTCATAGAACAAGCAGCTCGCTACGTGATAGTAGGCGAGCAGCTCTACAAAAGATCTTTCATGTACTATAGAGCTGAGCTGGATAGATCCAACCTTCAACAAGGTGTATTGCCAAAAGAACGGAATGTAACTCGGTTCATACAACGACAAACAACTCGCTATGTGATAGTAGGCTAGCAGCTCCACAGAAGATATTTAATGTACTACAAAGTCAAGTTGGATAGACCCAATCTTCAACCACCTAAAATACGACACAATGCCGAAAGAAAGAAACACAACTCAGTGGATAGAATGACAATCAGCTCGCTATGTGATAGTGGGCGAGCTGCTCTACAGAAGATCCTCCACCCTAATCTATAGAAGGTCCTTCACCCTACTCTACAGGAGGTCCTTCCACCGACCTGGCGACCTAATTCCGCTGACCTGCAACCAGAAACCACTGACCGGATGACTTGGGCCTATACTTATGAGCTCAACAAACTATTCACTTCAGGCCATAGGACCTACAACAAGCTACTCCCTTCGCTGAGTTGACCTAAGCTTGGGAGAGGGGGCAATTGATGAGGGCAGATTTGGCCCTCCACTGACATCCTGATATGTGGCATCTCAAAAATAGATGGATGACACCTGACACCACGTAGGTGATTACCGACCTTAGCCAAAATTATGGAGGCCTGAAGACCTACCTCAAGAGAGTTGATGGAGACCAAAGACCAACCTATAGAGACCTGCTGGAGACCTGGAGACCTACCTTCGGAGACACATGGCTTCCAAATTACACCTCGGCACCTAGTTAACAAGCTAGCTCAGTAAAATTAGCTCGGAGCATCTCACACAGGCCGACCACTAACTTAGCAAGACCGAACTAGCTGTCCCCGTGGGATTATGGCAAGCTGTCCTAGGAGTTGGTCGAGTTGTAGGGACTTACGGTGACCTGCAAAGAAGAGCTCGCTAATCACCCCCTGCAATTCCCAATACAGCTCAGAAAGGCTGAGTTGGAAGACCTGTAAGATTACGATGAGCTGTCTTAGTAGTCGGCGTAGCTGACAGGTCCAAAGGCGACCTACGAGGAAGAGCTCGCTGACCATCCCCAACAGCATGCTACCTAAGGCGCCGATAGTGTGACCATTAGAATGATTCACTGTGTCGCACACCAGATTCTACGTGAACGAATCGTAACTCCTGTGAAAATCTCTTAACTGACACCTTTATGCACCCGAAAATAAGGAAAAGGCTCCACAAAGGTATGCACGCTAATACCCTCAAAGCTCCCTTATGTTCTCAGAGATTACTCCTACACACTCACTGACTTAAGCATCGGAGTGCCCTCCCTGTGTAAAAACTACCTGGGCACCCTCACCTCCTTTCTTTTTACAGCTCGCACTCAGTTCGGTTACATAGATACCAGCTTGGCCATATAGCTCATCTCTACCAGGTTGGACACCTGTTTGAGCCAAATCACAAGACAAGAGGGAGCGTCCAGATTGTGCATCATCAATTGGCGCCATCTGTGGGAAACTGTTACAAGAAGCTAAGTTCTCACCTTGTAAAAGTTGAGTTTTCACCTTCTAATTTTCATTTCTATTAACTCAATGACATTTTTGAGCAATACTAACATCAAGAATGAAGAATCAATCAGTGGGGGGCAAGAACGTTCGTGATGAACCTTGAGAACCTCCCCCTCTGACAATCAGATGTTGGCATGGGAAAACAACTAGCAGTAGAATGACCAATAGTAGCAAAACAATCAATCTTAGAACGACCTGAACAACCAGCCTCCCATTCACAACGTGGCCCTCGGTAACCACCAACTACTGGTGGACAGCCGAGCTACGGCTCCTCTCGGGATTGAGTTTGCAAGCTCATCCGTAGGGACCAAGAAAAAGTGTGGAAGGCGTACTCTTCTTGGTAAAAAAAAAAGAAGCCAGCCCGCTCTGACCAGGGAAGCGTTAGGAGGTAAAGCAAACAACAAGGAAGGGACAAGATGCAGTGAGAAAAAAATGAGAAGTAAATCTCCTACGGAAGTAGGTTCCCTCAGAGTAGTTTTTTCTCTTTTCTTCTTGATTAAGAAAACTCCTAATTAGGAGTTATCCCAATCCAAATCAGTATTTGGATAGGGGATAATCTTAATCCTATCTGCAGATTAAGTTAGCATACTCCTGATCTTATCAGGAGGTTACCAGATTCAAATCTAATTTGAATTTGGTCTCCTAGAGTGGATAAGGCCCTATCCTTTTGCTAACATTAATCTCAGATTCGCCCCATATGGGTGATCATATCAGCCCACCTCGAAATGGGCTTTTGGCCCATTAAGTGTTTAGTGTTTAATTACTTTCCAATCTGCTGCCCAGTTGGGCTTCTTTGTATGGCGTGGGACCCAAGCATGATCTACACACCAGCCACATGGGTTCGGCCCAGCCTTTAAAACAAGGCCCAGCCGAATTCACTGAAAAACTCAGTAAACCCCTGAGCCCATCATATGGACCCTATGGGCCCAACACTTACATTAAGTGGTCCCTGGACCAAGCCATCTTATAAAAACCCAGGGACTGTGGGCAGGTGCAAGATTAGCCCATCAGGTACTATCCTAAATGGTCTTACACTTAACCTCTCAGCCCTTAATGATCAAGCACTGCCCGACAAGAGAGGACCTCTCCCTCGGCTACAAGGAACAGTGCTGCACTCTCCACTCACATGGATCCCGGGAATTAAAACCATTTGCAAACATTTTGAAACCGTACATATATATATAAATATATTAATTTTGCAAAACAAAATTCCAACGATTGAAATCAACTGCTGGTAGTTTGGTTTTCATTAGAGAGAGTGCCTTTCCTGATCATTATCCTTTGTCCGACAAAGGGGCTGATCCCGTCACTATGATCACCCACTTAGATGAATTCTCAGACTGTCCCAATATACCCAGGTTTTGACCCCCATCTAAGGATCTCACTGGTTGGCATATCAAAGATAGCCCGATCCGACACCTAGTGAAATGTCATAATCGAGTCTAGGGGTCAGGTGTAACTTTCCTGTTTTGCCCATCTGTCTCCAAGGTCCAGGGAAATACTAGAAATCTGGTCCGGTTCTAGGATTCAAGTAATACCCTTGATGAAAATAAAATTTGTCATATCTTTATCCCTCAATATTCAGTATTTTACACTTAATTGGTACCTAATTGGACTCATTACTCTTGTATTTCCATTCAGGGCAAGCAAGAAGGCGATTTGAAAAAAACAAGGCTAATCAGATGATTTTGCACAGTTTTGACACCGATCAGTGATCTGGGCATAACTCTCAATTCCAGACTCCAATTTGGACATTTCAAGAAGCACTGGAAAGATAAGGAAAAGACTCACAACTTTTATATTTTGGGTTTTGGCAGAATCAGTCCGTATCGAAGACGAATTCGGGCCCAAAGTTGAAGCCCATTTCATAAGCTGAAGCCCATTTCGCAGAAGAGTCTTGAAGCCCATTTCGTAGCAGAGTCTTGAAGCAAGCCCGAATTGTTAAAGAAGCCCAGTTCGAATTCAAAATCCAAGAGTCCCATTAGAATAGAAGTTGAATGTAATCTCAATAAAAGAGTTTTATCAGATTTAAATTCTCAAATTGTAATCCTATAAAGATAAGAGATAAGAGTTAGATTGGATAAGTTCAAATTAGATTAGGACTTTCCAGTTTGAGGATAATCTCCTTAAGGGAGTTGGAGAGCAGCCCTCTCCCCAAACCTATATAACGGGGGGCAGACCAGCACCCAAGGCATCAATTCCTCCAAGAGAGCATCAGTCTTCAGAGAGAGAAATCAGCAACCAAGGAGGAAGAAGCAAGAGTTCGCCCCCCTTTCTCATCTAGAAACTGCGTTTCAATCATGAAGTGTCTATATGTTTTTATTTCTCGTTGAAGGGTTAGGGAAGCCTTGATTCTATAATATTGTGAGATCTAATTGATTTTTATTTCAGTTCATTGTTTATGGGTATTCATATGTTTTCTGTGAATTAACTGTGAGGATTATTTTCTTTGATAAAGCAAGAAGGGCCCCTTGCTTATTCAATGGAAATAATCCATGGCCGATTGAACCTCTAGTTTTGTATATGATTGGTAGGTTCGATCATGGTGGCAACTAACATAAATTTATTGCAAAAAAGTTTTCGATCTATGTTAGGAAAATGTATGATCTGGTTTAAATGGTCCGAGCTTGTGAGATCGCTGACCAGAATTGGGTCTCTCCCCTCTTAATGCTATTAATAGGTTAAATCCTAAGAGCTTGTTTAGGACTGCCTATTAATAAGGGAAGCAATCAAAGAGCTTGTTTTGGTTGTCGAATAATAAGAGTAGAGGCTGGCTATTAGAGCTTGTTAACAGCTATAACCAATTTATTCATAAACATATGAATCTATCTTTGCATCAAGGAACAATGCTACGAATCAAAGCTGAACTTGTCCCTTCAACTGGAAGCCATCTCCCATTGATTTAATCTTTGGTTTCTGTTATTTTCTGCTATTTTCTTATTTTCCTTAGCTTTACAACCCCCCTTAATCCATCTACTTGGAAATAAATCCACCCAATCCCTGTGGAGAATGACCTTGCTCATCACTATCTGCAAATTATTAACACAGAGCAAGAATATTTATCTTTGGTTGGGTTCGGAACCCACCAAATTTTGGCACCGTTGCCGGGGATTGGTGTCCTAAGTAGATTTATTTCCTTTTTCTTGGTTTATGCCTCATTCTTCTCATGTAGGTGAGCTCAAATACGATCCCGAGATTGAAAACATGGCAGCCTACTCTCAACAGTTCGGCTATAGGCTCAACCCTCCAGCAAACCATGATAATGAGGCTCCTATTCTAGATTTGAACCCACCCATGATGGATGAAAGGGGAAGACATCGGAAGTTGCAACTACAAAAGTTAGAGGATCCGGTTTATGATAGGGAAGTTATTTTTTTCTTTTTCTTCTTGTTTTTTCATCTATAGTTTAGTTATTTCCCTTTTTCTTTACATTTCAACAATGCACAGATTAAGTGTGGGGGGGGGGAGTATAGGATCTGATAAGTAGTATTTATTTCCATCAAAAAAACAAATATTGTAGGATAGCTAGTTTATTCTTGTTCTTTTTTTTACTTGAATTTTGACTTGCCCAAGGACCGACAAAGTTTTAAGTGTGGGGGGATTTGATGAGAATAAAATTTGTCATATCTTTATCCCTCAATATTCAGTATTTTACACTTAATTGGTACCTAATTGGACTCATTACTCTTGTATTTCCATTCAGGGCAAGCAAGAAGGCGATTGGAAGAAAACAAGGCTAATCAGATGATTTTGCACAGTTTCAGCACCGATCTGTGATCTGGGCATAACTTTAAATTCCAGATTCCGATTTGGACAATTCAAGAAGCACTGGAAAGATAAGGAAAAAACCCACAACTTTTATGTTTTGGGTTTTGGCAGAATCGGTTCGCATCGAAGACGAATTCGGGCCCAAAGTCAGAGTAATTTCGCAGCAAAACCCATTTCATAAGCTGAAGCCCATTTCGCAGAAGAGTCTTGAAGCAAGCCCGAATTGTTAAAGAAGCCCAGTTCGAATTCAAAATCCAAGAGTCCCATTAGAATAGAAGTTGAATGTAATCTCAATAAAAGAGTTTGTCTGGTATTCGATGGTAGTTCACTACAAGTTCTAGGGTATATTGATGCCAATTTCCAATCGGATCCAGATGATAGAAATTCTACATCTGGGTATGTTTTCACGATAGGATCGTGTGCTGTTTGCTAGAAAAGCAGCAAACAGGGGTCCACTGCAGACTCCACAACTGAGGCCGAGTACATTGCCGCAAGTGAAGCTGCCAAGGAAGCCGTGTGGATGAAGAAATTCATACACGAATTGGGAGCGATTCCATCCAGCACATCACCCATCCCGTTGTTGTGCAACAACAATGGAGCGATCGCCCAGGCTAAAGAGCCTCGGGCTCACTCGAAGTCAAAGCACATCGAGAGAAAGTACCATGTACTGCGGGAGATTGTTGGTAGAGGGGACGTCCTAATTCAGAAGGTAGCATCAGCGGATAATGTGGCAGACCCATTGACTAAGCCACTGACACAGAAGGTGTCTGAGAAACACGTGGAAAGTATGGGACTCCGGCTTGTACCAAATTGGACCTAAGTGCAAATGGGAGCTGTTAGACAGTTTTGTATGCTCTTAGCTTCAATCCGATTTGATGTACTTTTGTTATTTAGTGGAAATAAATAAAGTTCATGTTTGATTCATGTTGTTTGGTTTAATTCTGTGTAAGACCCTAAAACTGGACACTTATAGAGACTCGTGTTAGTTTTAAATGTTCACAGCCATTGGATAAGTCTGGGGAGATTTATCCTGCCAAGGCTGATACTGGTGTGCCACCAAGTGTTGGGATGGCCTGTCTCAGCCACCAGGGTAAGACCCAAGGCACATGCAGTATGGGATTACTTGAATCCTTGAACCGGACCAGATTTCCAATATTGCCCTGGACCTTGGAGACAGATAGGCAAAACAGGAAAGTTACACCTGACCCCTAGACTCGATTATGACATTTCACTAGGTGTCAGATCGGGCTGTCTTTGATATGCCAATCAGTGAGATCCTTAGATGGGGGTCAAAACCTGGGTATGTCGGGATAGTCTAAGAATTCATTTGAGTGGGTGATCATAGTGACGGGATCAGCCCCTTTGTCGGACAAAGGGTAATGATCGGGAAAGGCACTCTCTTTGATGGAAACCAAACTGCCGGTAGTTGATTTCAATCGTTGGAATTTTGTTTTGCAAAATTATTATATTTATATATATATATGTACGATTTCAAAATGTTTGCAAATGGTTTTAATTCCCGGGATCCATGTGAGTGGAGAGTGCGGCACTGTTCCTTGCAATCGAGGGAGAGGTCCTCTCTTGTCAGGCAGTGCTTGATCATTAAGGGTTGAGAGGTTAAGTGTAAGACCATTTAGGATAGTACCTGATGGGCTAATCTTGCACCTGCCCACAGTCCCTGGGTTTTTATAAGATGGCTTGGCCCAAGGACCACTTAATGTAAGTGTTGGGCCCATAGGGTCCATATGATGGTTTCAGGGGTTTACTGAATTTTTCAGTGAATTCGGCTGGGCCTTGTTTTAAAGGCTAGGTCAAACCCATGTGGCTGGTGTGTAGATCAATGCATGGGTCCCACGCCATACAAAGAAGCCCAACTGCGCAGCAGATTGGAATGTAATTAAACACTGAACACTTAATGGGCCAAAAGCACATTTTGAGGTGGGCTGATATGATCACCCATATGGGGCGAATCTGAGATTAATGATAGCAAAAGGATAGGGCCTTTAACCTTATCCACTCTAGGAGACCAAATTCAAATTAGATTTGAATCTGGTAACCTCCTGATAAGATCAGGAGTAAGCTAACTTAATCTGCAGATAGGATTAAGATTATCCTCTATCCAAATACTGATTTGGATTGGGATAACTCCTAATTAGGAGTTTTCTTAATCAAGAAGAAAAGAAAAAAAACAAAAGGTGGAATCATATCAGATTTCAAACCACTTTTTGGTACACAAGGGATACCTCCTGTGAATTGAGATTAGATCTCAATTGTACTCCAGAGAGAAGAGTAGCAAGTTCAGCCATCTTCGTCCTAGGAGTTCTCCTCCAGCCGCCACCGTTCCCTCTTGCAAGATTCGATCATTGCAGCAAAAGGAAGTCAAGAAATCAGTTATTGACATCAGTCTTGCAAGAAAGACTAAAAAGACTCAGTGTTTAGTATTTCCAGAGGGTTCTTGCGAAGGATCCAGTGTGTAGGACACACCCTGCTGGTTCTGTTCCATCCACAACAGTGTCATCTTCAGCAGGAACGGATCTTGGTGCATTCTTTGGGCATGAACACCAACTTTGGGAGATACTGCTTCTCCGGATCAAGTATATTCCTCCCTTTTACTTTTTGGTTCAGATCTGGTTCGATTATGGTTCAAGTAAGATCCTTGAATATAGTATTCTAAATTTAGGGAATATGATTCCCAGTTGGAAGAAGGTAAGAAAATTTTTGAAATTCGCCCTCCCATTCCGCAACCTTATTGGCGTCCATTAGATGGATCCTACCATTCTTTCAGATGAAGTATCGAAGGCTCCTTGTCCCAGCTTGAAGGTATGGTTGGCAATGAAATCTGCCAAAACCAACGCTTTTATTGCTGGTTGCGACTTGTACTGGATGTTGTACTCACTAAGCTCTATTGGCCATTTTGTCAGCCTAGCCGAGACCTCAAGTTTTTGAAGGACTTGCTTCAGAGGTTGATCGATCAAAACTAAAATTGTGTGGGCTTGGAAATATGGTCTTATCTTTCGGGACCTTGCTGATGTAGTAGATAAGTCGCTATTTCTTATCTACTTCTCTTACGAGGACTGAGCTAACCACCTCATCACTTGCTGAGAGGTAGAGTTCAAGCTCAACAATGGTGTGCTACTATACAGAGGTGGAGTGGCTTGTCGTTGAGTCGAGCCTCGAGGTGGCGACCTGCTTTTTCTTAGTGGTGAGCTGTTGTGCCTGCTCCGAGGTGACCTGCTTTTTCTTCGTAGGGAGTTGTTGTGCCTACTCTGAGGCAACATACTTCTTCTAGGAGATTTACTTCACTTTTCTTTCTCAATGCTGCTTGTCCCTTCCTTGTTGTTTGCTTTACCTCCTAACGCTTCCCTGGTCAGAGCGGGCTGGCTTCTTTTTTTTTAGCAAGATGAGTACGCCTTCCACACTTTTTCTGGGTCCCTACGGATGAGCTAGCAAACTCAACCCTGAGAGGAGCCGTATCTCAGCTCTCCACCGGTAGTTGGTTGTTACTGAGGGCCATGTTGTCAATGGGAGGTTGTTTGTTCAGCTCGTTCTACTACTGATTGTTCTACTACTGTTGGTCATTCTGCTGCTGGTTGTTTTCCCATGCCAACATCTGATTGTCAGAGGGGGAGGTTCTCCGGGTTCATCATGGACATTCTTGCTCCCCACTGATTAATTCTTCATTCTTAATGTTAGTGTTGCTAAAAAATGTCATTGAGTTAATAGAAATGAAAATTAGAAGGTGAAAACTCAACTTTCTACAAGGTGAGAACTTAGCCTTTTGTAACAGTTTCCCACAGACGGTGCCAATTGATGATGCACAATCTGGATGCTCCCTCTTGTCTTATGATTTGGCTCAAACTGGTGTCCAACCTAGTAGAGATGAGCTGTATGACCAAGCGGGTATCTATGTGACTGAGCTGAGTGCAAGCTGTAAAAAGAAAGGAGGTGAGGGTGCCCATGTACTTTTTACACAGGGAGGGCACTCCGATGCTTAAGCCAGTGAGTGTCTAGGAGTAATCTCTAAGAACATAAGGGAGCTTTGGGGGTATCAATGTGCATACCTTTGTGGATCATTTTCCTTATTTTTAGGTGCATAAAGGTGTCAGTGGATAGATTTTCACAGGAGTTATGATTCGTTCGCGTAGAATCTGGTGTGCGACATAGTAAATCATTCTAAAGGTCAAGCTATCGGCACCTATCACATAGCGAGCTCATTGTCATTCTATCTGCTGAGTTGTGTTTCTTTCTTTTGGCATTGTGCCGTGTTTCAGGTGGTTGAAGATTGGGTCTATCCAACATGACTCTATAGTACATTAAATATCTTCTGTGGAGCTGCTCACCTATTATCACATAGCGAGCTGCTTGTCGTTGTATGAGCCGAGTTGCATTTCGTTCTTTTGGCAATACACCTTGTTGAAGGTTGGATCTAACCAGCTCAGCTCAATAGTACATCAAAGATCTTTTGTAGAGCTACTCGCCTACTATCACAAAGCGAGCTAATTGTTGTTCTATGAGCCGATCTACATTTTGTTCCTTTTGTCGAGTCAATTGTGCTCGCAAGTCTACAGAGGGCATCAGCCTCTGTATTTTCTGATCTCGGAATTTGTTGGAGATAGCAAGGGTCAAAATTGGAGAGGTGTTCTCTCACCTTGGCCAAGTAGGCAGCCATGGAGGGTACTCGCACTTTGTATTCCCCATTCACTTGATTTATGACGAGCCGTGAGTCACTACATACAACAAGGTGTTTAGCTCCCACTTCCTTTGTGAGTGCCCAGCCGACCAATAATGCCTCATATTTAGCCTCGTTATTTGAAGCTCGAAATTGAAACCAGAGCGCGTATTCCAACTTCACGTCGCTGGGTCCGTAGAGCATTAACTCAGCTCCGCTCCCGCTCTGGTTGGATGAGCCGTCCACATGAAGTATCTAGGGCTCCTTGTCCCAGCTTGTTGTCTTGTGAGCTGGGAGTGGTGCCGTACTAAGTGAAGCTTCTGCTTCCAGATGAAGTATCCAGGGCTCCTCGTCCCAGCTTAAAGGTATGGTTGGCAATGAAATCTGCCAAAACCAACGCTTTTATTGCTGGTTGTGACTTGTACTGGATGTTGTACTCACTAAGCTCTATTGGCCATTTTTGTCAGCCTAGCCGAGACCTCAAGTTTCTGAAGGACTTGCTTCAGAGGTCGATCGATCAAAACTAAAATGGTGTGGGCTTGGAAATATGGTCTTATCTTTCGTGACCTTGTTGATGTAGTAGATAAGTCGCTATTTCTTATCTACTTCTCTTCCTAGGACCGAGCTAACCACCTCATCACTTGCTGAGTGGTAGAGTTCAAGCTCATCAAAGGTGAGCTACTGTACAGAGGTGGAGTGGCTTGTCGTTGAGTCGAGCCTCGAGGTAGCGACCTACTTTTTCTTAGTGGTGAGCTGTTGTGCCCGCTCCGAGGTGACCTGCTTTTTTCTTCGTAGTGAGTTGTTGTACCTGCTCTGAGGAAACCTACTTCTTCTAGGAGATTTACATCTCTTTTTTTTCTCACTGCTGCTTGTCCCTTCCTTTTTGTTTGCTTTACCTCCTAATGCTTCCCTGGTCAGAGTGGGCTGGCTTCTTTTTTTCTTTAGCAAGATGAGTACGCCTTCCACACTTTTTCTTGGTCCCTATGGATGTGCTAGCAAACTCAACCCCGAGATTAGCCGTAACTCGGCTCTCCACCAGTAGTTGGTTGTTACCGAGGGCCACGTTGTCAATGGGAGGGTGGTTGTTCATGTTGTTCTACTACTGATTGTTTTGTTGCTGTTGGTCATTCTACTACTGGTTGTTTTCCCATGCCAACATCTGATTATCAGAGGGGGAGGTTCTCAGGGTTCATTATGGACATTCTTGCCCCCCACTGATTGATTCTTCATTCTTAATGTTAGTGTTGCTCAAAAATGTCATTTAGTTAATAGAAATGAAAATTAGAAGGTGAAAACTCAACTTTCTACAAGGTGAGAACTTAGCCTTTTGTAACGGTTTCCCACAGACGGCGCCAATTGATGATACACAATCTGGACACTCCCTCTTGTCTTGTGATTTGGCTCAAACAGGTGCCAACCTGGTAGAGATGAGCTGTATGGCCAAGCGGGTATCTATGTGACCGAGCTGAGTGGAAGCTGTAAAAAGAAAGGAAGTGAGGGTGCCCAGGTAGTTTTTACACGGGGAGGGCACTCCGATGCTTAAGTCAGTGAGTGTGTAGGAGTAATCTCTAAGAACATAAGGGAGCTTCGGAGGTATCAGTGTGCATACCTTTGTGGATCCTTTTCCTTATTTTCATGTGCAAAATGGTGTTAGTGGAGAGATTTTAACAGGAGTTACGATTCGTTCGCGTAGAATCTGGTGTGCGACATAGTGAATCATTCTATTGGTCAAGCTATCGGCGCCTTTGGTAGCAAGCTGTTGGGGATGATTAGCAAGCTCTTCCTCGCAGGTCACCTTAGGTCCTGCCAGCTCGGCCGTAGTGACTAGTTTGTTGAGCTCATAAGTATCGGCCCAGGTCATCTGGTTAGTGATTTCAGGTTGCAGGTCAGCGGAATTAGGTCGCCAGGTCGGTGAAAGGACCTTCTGTATAGTAGGGTGAAGGACCTTCTGTAGAGTAGGGTGAAAGACCTTCTATAGAGCAGCTCACCCACTATCACATAGTGAGCTCATTGTCTTTCTATCTGCTGACTTGTGTTTCTTTCTTTTGGCATTGTGTCATGTTTCAGGTGGTTGAAGATTGGGTCTATCCAACATGACTCTGTAGTACATTAAATATCTTCTGTGGAGCTGCTCACCTACTATCACATAGCGAGCTTCTTGTCGTTGTATGAGCCAAGTTGCATTTCGATCTTTTGGCAATACACATTGTTGAAGGTTGGATCTATCCAGCTCAGCTCTATAGTACATGAAAGATCTTTTGTAGAGCTACGCACCTACTATCACATAGCGAGTTGCTTGTCATTCTATGAGCCGATCTACATTTTGTTCCTTTTGTCAAGTCAATTGTGCTCGCAAGTCTACAAAGGGCATCCGCCTCTGTATTTTCTAATCTCAAAATTTGTTGGAGATACCATGGGTCAAAATTGGAGAGGTGTTCTCTCACCTTGGCCAAGTAGGCAGCCATGGACGGTACTCGCACATTGTATTCCTCATTTACTTGATTTATAACAAGTCGTGAGTCACTGCACACTACAAGGTGTTTCATTCCCACTTCCTTTGTGAGTGCCAAGCCGTACTAAATGAAGCTTCTGCTTCCAGATGAAATATCCAGGGCTCCTCGTCCCTGCTTGAAGGTTTGGTTGGCAATGAAATCTGCCAAAACCAACGCTTTTATTGCTGGTTGCGACTTGTACTAGATGTTGTACTCACTGAGCTCTATTGGCCATTTTGTCAGCCTAGCCGAGACCTCAAGTTTCTGAAGGACTTGCTTCGGAGGTCGATCAATCAAAACTAAAATGTTGTGGGCTTGGAAATATGGTCTTATCTTTCGGGACCTTGTTAATGTAGTAGATGAGTCGCTATTTCTTATCTACTTCTCTTACTAGGACCGAGCTAACCACCTCATCACTTGCTGAGAGGTAGAGTTCAAGCTCATCAAAGGTGAGCTACTGTACAGAGGTGGAGTGGCTTGTCATGGAGTCGAGCCCCGAGGTGGCGATCTGCTTTTTTTTAGTGGTGAACTATTGTGCCTGCTCCGAGGTTACCTACTTTTTCTTCGTATCGAGCTATTGTTCCTGCTCTTAGACAACCTACTTCTTCTAAGAGATTTACTTCTCTTTTTTTTCTCACTGCTGCTTGTCCCTTCCTTGTTGTTTGCTTTACCTCCTAATGCTTCCCTGGTCAGTGCGGGCTGGCTTCTTTTTTTTTAGCAAGATGAGTACGCCTTCCACACTTTTTCTTGGTCCCTATGGATCAGCTAGCAAACTCAATCCCGAGAGGAGCCGTAGCTCGGCTCTCCACTAGTAGTTGGTTGTTATCGAGGGCCATGTTGTGAATGGGAGGCTGGTTGTTCAGGTTGTTCTACTACTGACTGTTCTGCTGCTGTTAGTCATTCTGCTACTGGTTATTTTCCCATGCCTACATCTGATTGTCAGAGGGGGTGGTTCTCAAGGTTCATCATGGACGTTCTTGCCCCCCACTGATTGATTCTTCATTCTTGATGTTTGTGTTGCTCAAAAATATCATTCAGTCAATAGAAATGAAAATTAGAAGGTGAAAACTCAACTTTCTACAAGGTGAGAACTTAGCTTTTTGTAACGGTTTCCCATAGACGGGGCCAATTGAAGATGCACAATCTGGAAGCTCCCTCTTGTCTTGTGATTTGGCTCAAACAGGGGTCCAACCTAGTAGAGATGAGTAGTATGGCCAAGCTGCTATCTATGTGACCGAGCTGAGTGCGAGCTGTAAAACGAACGGAGGTGAGGGTGCCCAGGTAGTTTTTACATGGGGAGGGCACTCTGATGCTTAAGTTAGTGAGTGTGTAGGAGTAATCACTGAGAACATAAGGGAGCTTTGAGGGTATTAGTGTGCATACCTTTGTGGAGCTTTTTCCATATTTTCAGGTGCATAAAGGTGTCAGTTGAGAGATTTTCACAGGAGTTATGATTCATTCGCGTAGAATCTAGTGTGCGACACAGTGAATCATTCTAATGATCACGCTATCGGCGCCTTTTGTAGCAAGCTGTTGGGGATGGTTAACGAGCTCTTGCTCCTAGATCGCCTTTGGTCCTCTCAGCTCGGCCGACTACTAAGACAGCTCGCCGTAATCTTACAGGTCTTCCAGCTCGGCCTTTCTGAGCTGTATTAGGAATTGCAGGGGGTGGTTAGCGAGCTCTCCTTAGCAGGTCACCTTAAGTTCCTACAACTCGAACCATCGGTTAATTTGTTCCAATTCATTGGGTTAATCCGGTATAAATATCATATTAGAAAAAGACGGGATCGTCATCTTGACAAAACCAACTCCTACGATAGCTCGTCGTAATCCTACGGGGTCAGTGTTTTTGCAAAATTTATATATATGATATATATTTATGTATGGTTTCAAAATGTTTGCAAATGGTTTTAATTCCCGGGATCCATGTGAGTAGAGAGTGCAGCACTGTTCCTTACAGCCGAGGGAGAGGTCCTCTCTTGTCGGGAAGTGCTTGATCATTATGGGCTGAGAGGTTGAGTGTAAGGACATTTAGGATAATACCTGATGGGATAATCTTGCATCTGCCCACAGTCCCTGGGTTTTTATAAGATGGCTTGGCCCAGGGACCACTTAGTGTAAGTGTTTGGCCCATGGGGTCCATGTGATGGGCTCAAGGGGCTCGCTAGCCTTTCTAGTGAATTTGGCTAGGCCTTGTAACAGAGGCTGGGCCGAACCCTTGTGGCTGGTGTGTAGATCAATTCTTGGGTCCCACGCCATACAAAGAAGCCCAACTGGGCAGCAGGTTGGAAGACAATTGAGCACATAATACATATTGGGCCTAAAGCCCATTTCGATCTGGGCTGATTTGATCAGTCACTTAGGGGGTGGATCTAAGATTAGGTCATCCCCAAAGCTGATCTAATTTGCAGATAAGATTAAGAAGAGTCCTAATCTAAATACAGATTTGGATAAGGGCAACTCCTGATATGATTAGGAGGTTTTCTTAATCATTAAGAAAGAGGAGAAAAACCCTAATTCGAATTACTTGAATTCGAACCCTAGGAGTTTTCAGTAGACAACTTTGCATTCTTGAGATAGGATCTCAGATAACCCTAGAGAAGAAAATAGCAGTTCGACATCTTCTTCTCTATCTTTCTCCTCCAGTAGCCGCCGCCACCCTTTTCTGCCAGTTTGGGTTCTCAGTTTGAGAAGATCAAGAAAGGTTCTTGATTGTTCGTGTGGTGCTCACAGTCTTCCATCGAGTTTTTCAGAAGAGTCTGGTTCGTGGGACGAACATTGCTGGTTCGGCTCCATCATCACTGTGTCATCTTCAGTGGGAGCTGATCTTGGGATCTTCTTTGAGTGTGAACACCAACTTTGGGAGACACTGCTTTTCTGGATCAGGTATAGTCCCTCCCTTGTCTTTTGGTTTAAATCTGGTTTGGTTTGGTTCAAGTAGGATCCTTGAATTTTGATTCTAAAATCAGGGAATGCGATTCCCAATTGGAAGGAAGGTAGGAAATAGTTGAAATTCGCCCACCCATTCCGCAAAAGTTTTGGCGTCCATACGATGGATCCTACCATTCCTTTCAGTGGTATCAGAGCCACAGGTTCAAAACTTGAACCAAGAAATCAGATCTGAACCTGCGCAATTCAGCAGAAGCTGTTCTGTCCGGGTATTGCGCAGATTGTTGTTTTATTTCAAGAAACTATTTCTTGTTACGGGCGATTGATCTAAGATTAATTTTGTTAAATCTGAAATTCATTTAGAATTGTTCTTAATTTATTTCTTGATTTAATGGACTGCTCGTACCTAGAGATCGAAGTGCAGAATTGGAGCAGATTGTCTGCGCATTCTTTCTTTGCAGTTTCTATTCAATTCGGTCTGTAAAATAATTTTTTTTTTATTTTTCTAGACTGAATGTATAGGATTCAATCAAGGATGTAATTAATTAATAGAAATAGGATTTCTGTTATTTTATTTTATTTTCTTGATTGAAGAAGGTGGCGACGTTGGAGATTTGCAGATGGAGGGATCGCATTCTGCGTTTTGTAGTTTATGAAACTGCAATCCTAGTGACTAACCTCTGGTTTGTAGGTGGTGTGAATAGTCCATGTCTGATTTATGATTGTCTAAAATCAGAAATATTAATTTCAGATCTTTCCTGAATTAATTCTTGAATTGAAAATCAGTTTCGGACCATCTCGGATCAGATTGGACCAAATCTGTTTGTACCCAATCTAGGGTTCGAAAGGGTACTGTTTACAGTCCAGATTTCTTACACTTTCAGGCCCAAATTTGATGTTCAATTGTAGGGATTAATTCGGCCCAACCTGTAAAGCCCAGTTTTAAAGAGTTAAAACTACAAAAGCCCACTTTTGTGAGAAAAACTATATGGGTCGAACTGCTAACTGCTATTCAGCCCATATACCTAGATGATATTAATTGTTAATATTGTGTTTTTGTTGGGCTGGTTAATGGGATTTATAGCTAGTGATTTATTGGATTAATTCTTCCATATCATGTGATGTGTGGATGTTTGATGTGCTGCGACCGTGGGCTATAAGCACTTGGCCCATGATAATTCGTTAGTGGCTCTTGTGCACACCATGGCTGAATGCACATCATTGCCATGGTGTTCCCTAAGGTCATTGGATGACCCCTTCTTTGCATGGTGGGCCCCACAACCCTGAAAAAGGGACGCATGCAGAAACCCTAGCCGATTTGGGCCACCATAAATCTAACTTTATGAAAGTCAGTTGGAGCCGCTTTGGTTTGACCTAAATTAGAACTAGGGCGTAATTTTGTTCCCTCCGGTAATACGAGTGCATGTGATAGGGAGATCCATATGATGGACTCTCTAAAGGCCTTCCGTCATTAGAACGATGATGGGCCCGGAACGATGATGATGAAACACACCATAAAATTGGGTTATCCATTTGTTGTTGGGTCTGTCAGAGTGTTTCATAAGATGATAGGGGCGTCATAGACTGATGTGGGAGGGGCTTCACCAGAAAATGGGAACTCTCTCACGGTATCTTGGCGTAACCTGAATATGATGGGTGAGCACTCACTGGATAGAAAGGTTTACCTAAAAATGGCTCTGAACCTTGTCTGACAGAGGCCAAAGGGAAACTCATATGATGAGTGGATGTGATCCGTCACAGAAAGGTGGTGGGGTTATACAACTGAAACAATTGGCTCCACGCACCCTATGTGATTTCCCACATTTCCAGAGACATTTTGCCATCTCCGTCACTGAGATAGAAGGGAAATCTCAGAGATGAATAAATGGAAATGGAACATAGATTAAAAGCCATATCTATGTAGGTAACATGAATCAAACTAAGGTTGTGGACTAACATTTTGTTGTTTTACCAGAAAATGGCAAACGGACAATTTACTAAGTTTCTTGATGACAACAAGCTTAAGGGACCCAATTATGCCGACTGGTACAGAAACCTTATGCTGGTCCTAGCTTCAGAAAAACTAGATAAGGTGGCTAAAAATCCTTCTCTGGATCGTCTAGGGGACAGGGCTTCTGAGGCCCGTAGGAGAGAATACCAAGAATGGGAGGATAAAAACTCCCTAGCCCACTGTTATATCATAGCCTCTTTGGACAATCCGATACAGAGGCAGTTCGATCAGATCAAACTCGCTAAAGACATATTGAATAGTCTAAAATCTATGTAAAAAGAGTAGAATCTTTCTACTCAACAGAAAGTCCTGAAACAGTTCATGACCGCGCAGATGACTAAGGGGCAGCAAGTGCATGACCATTGTCTCCGGATGATGGGCTACATAAATGAGTTGGAGGCCCTTGGTTCTGGGCTAGATCTGGTCACACAGATCGATGCTATTCTCAACTCTCTGCCTCCGTCCTTCAACCTGTTCATTATGAATTATAATATGAACAAACTGAATGTCAGCGTCCAAGAGCTCAGCAATATGTTGCAAAGAGCTGAGGAATTAATAAGGAAGGATGAGCCGATAGCATGCTTGTTGAAACTGGCAAATCCGGCAAGAAGAGAAAGGCAAAGAGAAAGCCCCAGACAAGGTATCCGATGCCTGTCACTTCTGTAAACAGGCCAGCCACTGGAAGAGGAATTTGTCCTGCCTACCTGGAATCTAAGAAAGGTATTTTCGAAACTTGTGTTGTGGAAACTAATTTATTAGTGACTTCTGTGTCCTGGTGTGTTGACTCTGAGGCTTCAACTCATGCGTGTAACTCACTGCAGGGGTTCAAAGTATTCAGAAGGCTGAGTGAAGGAGAGGTGACACTTTACTTGGGGACTTTTGCAAGTGTTGCAGCTATGGCGATAGGAACCGTAGAATTAAGTTTTAGAGAAGGGATTATTGTACTGAAAAAACTGTCTTTATGTACAAAATCTAAGAAGAAATTTGATTTCTGTTTCTAAACTGTGTGGGGATGGATATACTGTCTCTTTTAGTAATGTGATTACAATAAAAAGGAACAACAAATTCATCGCATGTGAGGAACTAGAGAACGGTCTCTATGTTCTACATCCTTCTCTTGAAACTAACTTAACAGAAACTATGTCGGTCGAAATCCCCAAGAAAAGGACTCGTGACATAGTTAGACCCACGTGCCTGTAGCATTACCGACTTGGCCATATTGGTATTGACCGAATCACAAGACTGGTAAAGGATGGTTCTTTGGGTTTTTCTAACCGTAGAAAACCTTCCCACTTGTGAGCCTTGCCTTAGAGGTTAGATGACAAAGCGACTATTTAATAGTAAACCCAAAAGATGTACAGACACACTTGACCTTATACATAGTGATGTATGTGGTCCCTGATAGCTATAATTAAAACCCTAGCAAGTGCACTAGTTATCAAGTAGTATAAAAATATCGTTCCCATAAGGATTTAACAAAATAAGTATTAGAACTACAACCTCCTTAATTATTTGGACAATCGAAATTCAGATCCAATAGTAAGAACTACTGAAAATAAAAAATAGAAAAATAAAATAAAAGCAAGGGCAATCAATAACTGAATATGCAACGATTAAGTGAAATCGCTAGGACCATTGGTCCACCTAACCATTTCAATGAATATTAATGGATGCGATTAACCAAGATAATTTTTCATTCCCATAAGTTGAAGTTTTCCCAATTTTATTTAATATTCTTTCCCAAGATATATTAAACCTACTTCTATCAATTAACCCCTCAATCCCTCGACTAAAGTTCTTAAGATAGAAATGCATTCAGTGCAAGAAAAACTCATACATTCAGATGAATCATGTGTATATATCCCTATATACCATTCAATTCACATCATGAATTATGTGGTCTAATATATGAATTCCTCTTCCGATTCATTCATATAAACCTAATCAATTAAGAGATGGCCACTCCTAATCGCATTAAGCAAATAACTAATAGACTTATATGGAAATCACGATCTTGGATGAATCATAATAATAAAAATATATTCATTATTGATGAGAGTAGAATTTATCACATTTTTATCCCCAAATATTCTGTCTTGCATACTTAATTAGTACTTAATTGGACTCATATTTCTTGTATTTTGGTTCAGGGCATGAAAGAAGGCATCAGAACAAAGAAAGGCAAATCGGATGATTTTTCACAGTTTCGGCACCGTTCAGTAATCTGGGCCTAACTCGCGTATCCGAACTCCGATTGAACTGATTCAAGACCCACTGGATAGATAAGAGAAAAAGCCACAACTTTCATGTTTTGGTCTTTCGCATATTCGGCATGCATGGAGGTACAATCCGGGCCCTAAGTCAGGGAAACTTCGTAAGAAGGCCCAATCCGCAGCTTATGCCCAACTTACAGAAAAGCCTAGCAGCAGCCCAATTCGCAGAGGAGGTCTAATACGAATCCAAGACCAAGAAACTGAGAAGAGTCTTATCATATCTAAATTTATGATATTAATCCCATAAAGATAAAGAGATTGAGTTCATTAGATAAAGAGATAAGAGTAGGATTAGACTAGGACTTTCTATTTTTGAGAGATTAACTTAAAAAATAGTAGGAGACCACCCCCTCCCCATAAGCTATATAAAGGGGTAGGACTAGAGAGGCATCAAGAAGTAGAGGAGCAATCCAGCTATCAAGCAGTTTTAACCTTTTAAAATTGGGCTTTACAGGTGGGCCGAATTAATCCTTGTAAATGAACATCAGATTTGGAACAACAAGTGTGAGAAAAATGGACTGAAAACCATCCCCTTCGAACCCCAGATTCGGTCCAAACAGTTTTAGTCCAATCAAGTCTGAAATGGTCTGAAACTAATTTTCAATTCAAGAATTAATTCATAAAAGATCTGAAATTAATAATTTTGATTTTCAACAAACACAAATCAAATATTGACTGTTCGCACCACCTGCAAAACAGAGGTTAATCACTAAGATTGCAGTTTCACAAACTGCAAATCGCAGAAAGCGATTTCTGATAGCTATAAATATATAACCCTAGCAAGTGCACTAGTTATCAAGTAGTATAATAATATCGTTCCCACAGAGATTTAACAAAATAAGTATTAGAATCACAGTCTTCCCTAATTATTTGGACAATCGAAATTTAGATTTAAGGAAACAAGAACTACTGAAAATAAAGACTGAAACAAAGAAAATAAAAACAAGGGTGATCACTAATCGAATATGCAAATGATGGAATCACTAGGACTTTAGGTCCACCTAACCAATGTAATGAATATTGATGGGTCCAATTATCCAAGACTAATTGTTCTTCCCATAAGCTGAGATTTTCACAAATTTATTTAATATTCTCTCTCGAGATATACTAAACCTACACCCATCAGGTAACCCTTCGATCTCTCGAGTAGAGCTCTCAAGATTGAAGTGCATTAAGTCCAAGAAAACCATTAAATTCAGATGAATCATGTATATATATCTCTATATACCATTCAATTCACACTATAAATTATTCTGTCAATTATGTGAATTCCTCTCTCAATTCATTCACATAACCCAAATCAATTAAGAGGTGGTCAAGCTCTTAATTGCATTAAGCACAATAATTCATAGACTATATGGAAATCACAATCTTGGATAAATCAAGAAGATAAAAATATATTCATTAACATGGTTAGGCTTTCCACAGCCCTAGCAAGAAACAAATCAGTTCATAATGGAAGAATTAAAACAAAGAAAGGGAAGAAAGAACTCTTGAATTCGCCCATGGTGCTGAGATCTCCTCTTCTTGACGTTTCTTGAAGTTTCTTGAATTCTTGAACCTTTCTTGAACCCTTCTTGACTGATTGCTCCTTGCTCCTTGATTCAAATCAGAAGTTGAATGATTGAATGATTCAGTGATCAAGTGATCCTAAAGCTGGTCCGCCCCCTCCTTTATATAGATTAAAGGGGAGGGGGTGATCTCCTACTTTCTCTTGAAGTTGATCTTTACAAAAAATAGAAAGTCCTATCCTAATTTTAATCCTATCTCTTTATCTCTTGAACTCAATCCCTTTTTCACTCTAAGATTACATTAAGAATTTAGATCTAGAAGGATTCTTCTTAGTTTCTTGTTCTTGGATTCGTAATAGACCTCCTCTGCGAATTGGGCTTCAGCCAGGCTTTTCTGCGAGTTGGGCTTCAGCTGTGGATTGGGCTTTTCTAAGAAATTACCGCGACTTCGGGCCCGGAATTGACTTCGATGCAGGCCGAATCTGCGAAATTGCAAAATATGAAAGTTGTGGATGTTTCTCTTATCTTTCCAATGCATCTTGAATCAGCCCATTCGGAGTTCGGAAACGCAAGTTAGGCACAGATCACTGAATGATGTCGAAACTATGAAAAATCATCCGATTTGTCTTTCTTTGCTCTTGATGCCTTCTTTCATACCCTAGACCAAAATACAAGAGATATGAGTCAAATTAGATGCTAATTTAGTATAAAAGACAGAATAATTGGGGATAAAAATATGATAAATTCTACTCTCATGAAATCCCCCACACTTAAACTCTTGCCCGTCCTCGGGCAAGACAAAACTCAAAACAAAATTAAAACAAGAACAAATTAACTGAAGTTTTGTTTTGGATTTCTCTCAATAGGGTATTTGTTCTCCCGCATGCCTTGATCAGTATCCATGCTTCTTCCCTTCGTACACTTCTTTTCCTTTTTAACTTGTCCAAGAATAATCTTAAATCGCTAATCCTCATGTCCCCAAGTGAGATCGACAATCAAGGGAAGCAGGCATCTCTTTGCATGAATAATTTAGGGCTAGAGTAAGCCCTTTTTTTTTTCATAATCACATGTGGCAAGATTCAAAAAATACCCTCTCATGATTCTTCAGAACGAAACAAGGAATGTTATTACCATAAGCTTGCTCATGCATCACATCTCCACCACTTATCATGAGTGCAATGCATCAAAAGGTGAATTAGGGTTTGGGATCTAGGGATGAGTGCATTTTATGCTTCATCTCACCCTTTTATTCTTTTAGTGTGAGTGCATTTTATGCTCCAACACTAGCTCTTTTTTCTCTCGGTGTGAGTGCATTTTATGCTCCATCTCACACGAGTTTTTTTTTTCAATTTTTTTTTTTGTTGGATAACATGTTCCAATACATGAACTCATTATCGTGGTCTCAACATGCCTAACAAAACAAGTTCTAGAATAATCAAACCCTGTTTGTCCGTTAGAAACCAAATGCTCACAAGAGTCAACTCTGTATTGCATCTTGCCCGTTGATCATTCAAACTACTGAGATTCCTTCCCTAGCTAGAAATTTCAGCTAGATTTACCTGCATCCTTTCTTGTCTATCTTGCCTAAGCACATGATAAAAGGTGGTTCGCAATTATTCAAAAACAAGTCTCTAAGGAGCAGAAATTTCAAAAGGAAAGGTTAGAAAAAATGATGATCAAAACATGCTAGAGTTCGAAAAAAATTTTATTAACCCCTTACTCCTCCCCCACACTTAAGATCTACATTGTCCTCAATGTATGGAATCTGCATAGCAAGAACAAGGAGAGAGATTTAAGAGGACTTCCCTGCTATCTATGATTAAGGTCTTAAGAAAGGAAAAAAAGCACAATCATAAGTAACAAAAGAAAAAATAATTTTTATTTTTTATTTTTTTTATTTTTATTTTTATTTTATTTTATTTATATTTTTTTTGTTGTTAGCACGACCTAAACATAACCTAAAAGCAAAAGGAAAAAGAAAAACAAACTTCCCTATCATGAATCGGATCCTCTAACTCTCTTGGTTGCAGCTTTCGGTGTGCTCCCCTTTCATCCATCATGGGCGGGTTCAGATCTGGAATAGGGGCCTGCAAAACAGAGGGTAACGGTTTCTCATTAGGAATATAATGAGCATTACCTTGTCTTGGCTTGAACCCTTCTTGGTCGTCCTCTAAATAGTTCATCGCCTTCTTTACCTCTTCCTCCATGACCTGCATGTTTTTACATGAATTAATAATGTAGTTTTCAAAGGGGTCATCTAATTTAGATGTGTTAATTTCAGCTGCCACCAACATCAATGCTATTGATTGCATAAATTTTATGTTCAATTGTGTTGGGATATTCCATGGTTTTAAATACATTGAACACCACTTCTTCACCATTGATTCTAAGGGTAAGTAGACCTTTTCGCACATCAATTAAAGCATCACTAGTAGCAAGAAAGGGTCTCCTTAAAATTAATGGCATTGATCTATCCTCCTCCATATCCAACACAATGAAATCAATAGGGATGATAAAATTCCCTACTTTAACTAAAACATCTTCCACTATTCCCCTAGGGTATTTAATGCTTCGATCGGCCAACTATAAGGTAATAGTGGTAGATATTAGTTCATGCAATCCCAGCCTTTTAAAAATAGAGTAGGGCATTAAATTTATACTAGCACCAAGATCACATAAAGCTTTTTCAAATTCAGTTCTCCCTATGGTGCAAGGTATAGAAAAACTCCCTGGATCTTGAAGCTTTGGGGGCAATTTATTTTGGAGGATGGTTGAGCATTCTTCGTTCAAATTTACCATCTCACATTCCTCTCATTTCCTTTTATTTGACATCACCTCCTTCAAGAATTTGGCATATTTCGGCATCTGTGACAATACATCAAGAAGGGGGAGATTAATGTGTATTTTTTTGAAAACTTCTAAAAATTTCTCAAATTGTCTATATAAGTTAGCTTTCCAAATTCTTCCAGGGTAGAGGATAGGGAGTTTAATTTCATGTAAATTCAGTTTAGGTGTACTTCCCTCATCCTCCTTTTGCAGATTGGCCACATCAGCTTTCATGTCTTCTTTTTGGATTTCGCCAACTACCTTCTCGCTTCTTACGGCTATGGCGTTCACATTTTCTCTAGGATTCTTTTCTGTGTTGCTGGGTAGCCTTCCTTCTTTCCTCTCTGATAACATGCTCACCACCTGCCCCATTTGAACTTCTACGTTCTTAATCGATGCTTCATGACTTTGGAATCTTGCTTCAGTAGCATTGATGAACTTAGAAATCATCTCTTCCAAATTACTCTTTTTTTCTTGTGGGGGCGGCTGTGGTTGGAATCCCCTGGGTGCCTTTTGTTGATTGTTGCTCCATGAAAAGTTTGGATGACTCCTCCACCCTGGGTTGTATGTATTTGAATATGGGTTGTAGTTTGACCTGCCAGCATGAGAGATAAAATTAGCATTCTCATGGGAAATAAAAGAACTGTTTAATTGACAATTAGAATTAATATGTCCTATTTGACCACATAAATCCCATGAGATGCTAGATGGTGTATTCATGGCTACAATACTAAAATTATCCAGTCTCTTATTTAAGTTGGCAATTTGCGTAGATAGAGATGCAAAGGAATCAATGTGGTGTACTCCCCTCTGATTGGTTCGATCATTGCTCCACTAGTAGCTGTTTTGATGCCATCTCCTCCACTAAGTCGTATGCTTCCTCTGGAGTTTTCCTCATGATTGTACCACCTGCGGCTGCATCAATAATGGATCTATTAGAGGGGGTAATTCCATTATAAAAAGTCTGTATTTGTTGCCAAATTGGTATCCCATGGTGAGGACACCTCCTAAGCATCTCCTTGAATCTTTCCCATGCTTCATACAAGGATTCCCTCTCAAATTGAGCAAAAGTAGTAATATCATTAATTAATTTTGCTGTTTTGGAGGGTGGGAAATATTTAGCCAAAAATTTCTGGGTTAGATCATTCCATGTGGTGATACTTCCTACAGGGAGTGAGTTGAGCCAATCTTTAGCTCTATCATGCAATGAAAAAGGAAATAATCTTAGCCTAATAGCATCATCACTAACTCCATTATGTTTAAAGGTATCACATATTTCAAGGAAGTTAATGATGTGTGCATTAGGGTCATCACTTGGTAACCCACTAAACTGAATACTAGTTTGGATTATTTGAATTATTGCAGGCTTTATTTCAAAATTATTGGCATGGATGGTAGGCTTGCAAATGCTGGATGTCGCCCCATCAATGTTTGGACAAGCATAATCCAAGAGGGTGCGATTTCCTTCTACCATCTCTCCTTCTATCTCTATGGCTGGTTCGCGACTAACAACCTCTTCTCTTGCTTTTCCTTTGTTGAACCTTTGCAACAAGCGAAGGGTCCTTTCAATCTCAGGATCAAATTATGCTAAACTTTCCTGTCTAGTGCGTGTCATGCAATAGTAAATCTGAACCAGCAGAATTCGAACAAATAAATGAAAATAATAACAGAAATAAAAACAAATAAAAAGAAAATAATAACAAAAATAAAAGGTCCAAATTAATCAAGGATAACAAATTCTAATATTATTTTAGGATTAAATCCCTGGCAACGGCACCAAAAACTTGATAGCTATAAATATATAACCCTAGCAAGTGCATTAGTTATCAAGTAGTATAATAATATCGTTCCCACAGGGATTTAACAAAATAAGTATTAGAATCACAGTCTTCCCTAATTATTTGGACAGTCGAAATTTAGATTTGAGGAAACAAGAACTACTAAAAATAAAGACTGGAACAAAGAAAATAAAAACAAGGGTGATCACTAATCGAATATGCAAATGATGGAATCACTAGGACTTTAGGTCCACCTAACCAATGTAATGAATATTGATGGGTCCAATTATCCAAGACAAATTGTTATTCCCATAAGCTGAGATTTTCACAAATTTATTTAATATTCTCTCTCGAGATATACTAAACCTACACCCATCAGGTAACCCTTCGATCTCTCGAGTAGAGCTCTCAAGATGGAAGTGCATTAAGTCCAAGAAAACCACTAAATTCAGATGAATCATGTATATATATCTCTATATACCATTCAATTCACACTATGAATTATTCTGTCAATTATGTGAATTCCTCTCTCAATTCATTCACATAACCCAAATCAATTAAGAGGTGGCCAAGCTCTTAATTGCATTAAGCACAATAATTCATAGACTATATGGAAATCACAATCTTGGATAAATCAAGAAGATAAAAATATATTCATTAACATGGTTAGGCTTTCCACAGCCCTAGCAAGAAACAAATCAGTTCATAATGGAAGAATTAAAACAAAGAAAGGGAAAGAAAGAACTCTTGAATTCGCCCATGGTGCTGAGATCTCCTCTTCTTGAAGATTCTTGAAGTTTCTTGAATTCTTGAACCTTTCTTGAACCCTTCTTGACTGATTGCTCCTTGCTCCTTGATTCAAATAAGAAGTTGAATGATTGAATGATTCAGTGATCAAGTGATCCTAAAGCTGGTCCGCCCCCTCCTTTATATAGATTAAAGGGGAGGGGGTGATCTCCTACTTTCTCTTGAAGTTGATCTTTACAAGAAATAGAAAGTCCTATCCTAACTCTAATCCTATCACTTTATCTCTTGAACTCAATCCCTTTTTCACTTTAAGATTACATCAAGAATTTAGATATAGAAGGATTCTTCTTAGTTTCTTGTTCTTGGATTCGTAATAGACCTCCTCTGCGAATTGGACTTCAGCCAGGCTTTTCTGCGAGTTGGGCTTCAGCTACGGATTGGGCTTTCCTTAGAAATTTCCATGACTTCGGGCCCGGAATTGACTTCGATGCAGGCCGAATCTGAGAACGCCCAAAACATGAAAGTTGTGAATGTTTCTCTTATCTTTCCAGTGGATCTTGAATCAGCCCATTCGGAGTTCGGAAATGCGAGTTAGGCCCAGATCACTGAACGATGTCGAAACTGTGAAAAATCATCCGATTTGTCTTTCTTTGCTCTTGATGCCTTCTTTCATACCCTGGACCAAAATACAAGAGATATGAGTCAAATTAGATGCTAATTTAGTATATAAAAGACAGAATAATTGGGGATAAAAATATGAGAAATTCTACTCTCATCAATTTCTCCATCTGCAAATCTCCAGTGCCGACTTCTTCTTCAATCAAGAAAATAAAAAATTACAGAAATCCTATTTCTATTAATTAATTACATTCTTGATCAAATCCTATACATTCAGTCTAGAAAAAAAAAAATTTATTTACAGACCAAATTGAATAACATAAATAAAAAAAGGGTGCGCAGACCATCTGCGCCAAATCTGCACTGCGATTGATGAGACCAAAAAGAACCCGATTTTTATCCTCTAATATTCACTCTTTTATATTTATTTAGCACTTAAATGGACTCATTACTCTTGTATTTCGATTCAGGGCAATAAAGAAGACAATTGGAAGAAAACAGGGCAAATCGGGTGATTTTGCACAGTTTCGGCGATAGTCAGTAATCTGGGCCTAACTCTCAATTCCAGACTCCAAATTGAACAACTCAAGAAGCATTA